>NC_085006.1:5752500-5802500 GCF_963854185.1 Sardina pilchardus
CATTCATGTAACCTATATCACTGTCTGAACCAATCACAAACTTTGTAGCCTATATAAGGGTAGACAGAACATCATTCATGGAGTTATTCTGTTGTCAGATCTCCCACACCGTAGGTGTGTAGTCTTCAATCCTCTGAGCTGGTAATGTATTTTCATTCTCTGACTGTTTTGCACGATAGCCTAAGTAATTCCTTTAACCTGTTGAAGTAACTTTCACACTATGCATTTAGATGTACAGTACTCCTGTAATGTGTTGGATGAATAACTTGAACCTGTCCAATAAATTGTTAAACTCTGACCCGCATGGCTTTCGCACTCATAGTATGAATTGACGTTCATATTGCAATATTTTGGGCGTCTGCCCACCGTGTGTAGTAATAGTACTTTGTAACAGAAACTTTTCCATATTTAGCGAGGTCAGAAATGATTAGGTTAACAGGGGTTCTATAATCCATTGATATTTTCAACAGTGCGCGGATGCTTCACGAATTTCCTTCGACCACTCTCTGTTCCCTCATTGGTTCAGAAAAGTGACGTCTTACAGGTGGTGCCCCGGTGTGAGGACACGTGACCTCTTAACAACTAATCACGTGCAAGAAGTAAGCTCCGCGCAATATTCAGTTTTTACGCAGCGACGCAGACTACCAATATGGGATTTAAAACTCTTTCCCTGTCTACAGTTGTGGTGAGTCTTGTATTATTTTTAAGACCAGTTTCGAGGACAAGTTATGATCAGCCACATCATTTATAGTTGTACATATTTGTAGTATGGGTCAACATACCCTCTGTTATTCTGGAGACCATAATTAGCCTACTGGGATTCGTAACAGACAGTCAGAGATATGATCATATAGACGTCTAGAAACATCCTACGTTGCCTAAGCTCAGAGTGAATCACCCTAGACAATAACTGTTAAACCAGGTAGCTTTATAACATGACATGTTGTTTCATTTGTTTACTTTACGGATTCCTTTTTACAAATACTCTAACCAATTTGATCCATGCTTTCACTGACGGACAATGCGACTGACATAGCCTATTTTTTATTTTTATTTTTTTGCTTGTTTGTTTTGTTTTTCTAAATGTCATGCACAAGTCTGCCAAGGGGCGGACATCCACACATGGTTGATTACGTGAATGGCAGACACAGTGCGAACATTTAAATACAAAATCAGTTTTGCAACTTTACAGTTTTGTAACCTTACATATGTACCTAGCTATCATTGTAAAATGAATTCCAAGCACATTGCCAAAAGATACGTTTAGCTAAAGACAATTTGTTACAAGCCGACTTTATTGCATGCTGTTGTCTGAAAAGTTATAGTGCATAGATAGACTCTGTAAATTATTTCTGGTACAAAGCATAGACTGTACAGATGTTGGTAGTACAATTGTCCTAAAGCTGAATTGTAATCTGTGTAGTCTTTCCAGTTTAATGTCCACAAACAAGAATGCATTGCCTTAACATGACTGATTTTCTCAGCCTCAAAACTAAACAATTTGGATATCAAATGAACTTTTATTTTAACCAGTTTTATTTTTCAGTTATCCTGTTCAGTTAGCTGCGGGCGTTAGGATAATAAGTGCTTTTCTGAATGAAAACGTTTTGACATAAATCGTACTTTAATAGTGGACACAGACGTGCTTCCCCGATTTTTGACAACGTTTTGACATAAATCGTACTTTAATAGTGGACACAGACGTGCTTCCCCGATTTTTTGACAAAACATTGAGTGAGGAGAATTGCTTTTGTGTCCTGGAAATAGCTCTATGTGTTATTACACAACTCCTCTGTGAGGGGTCGGTCGCTCTATATCGATAAGCCACATTAGTTTTTATTTTAACCAGTTTTATTTTCCACATGTAAGCTATCCTGTTTTTTATGTTTGAATTG
Source organism: Sardina pilchardus (assembly GCF_963854185.1). Lineage (NCBI taxonomy): Eukaryota > Metazoa > Chordata > Actinopteri > Clupeiformes > Clupeidae > Sardina > Sardina pilchardus. Next base: position 5,754,396 of record NC_085006.1, read on the forward strand.
CTTTAAATATCACCAATGTATTGTCATTATATGTATAGCACTGTAACAAATGTGATAAACTATGCATAGAGTATCATCAAACATGCCTTAGCTTGTAAAGTATATGCATAAGATTTATTTACTGCCTCTAGACAAAATATATTAAATTTGTGCCTACGCAAGTCACCTAGAAATGCTTTATGTGATCTTATAGAAATCTTTTATCCCAATAGGTGACTGGCGTTAGAAAAAAATATTCAGTTATTAACAGTATTCATGATGCACACAGAAAATCTATGTTCCAACTACACTAACTTCTTATCCCTTAATCCACTCTAAACAGGATTTAATCAAGTTCTCAAAATGGAATCACATTATCTGTAAAGTACTGGTAAATGAGACTGAGACATTGTTTTCTATTTTATCTTGTTGTCATGAAACATTTAAATATGTCATATCTGTAACATATAGTAACCTTTCTCCCATAATAACACAAAGCTCATCAATGATTCAATCACTGCGTATTTATGCTGATGCCATCCAAGTGTCAAGCGTACAATGGACTATCCGGAGGAAGATTAACTCTTGGGGGATTGATCTACTCAGCGCAACATCTGATGGACTTTAATGTTTCTCCCTGGTGGGAGGACACCCCGAAGAAGACCTCATTCAACAAATGGATTACTCCTGAACCTGGCACAGAGCTGCTACTTCTGACACCCCATCCTCCAACTTCAGAAGAGCTGACCTTGGTTCTCCAGAAACTGCAATCATCAGCCCTTAACGATCCTACTCTGATAACCCCACTAGGTCCAATCCTGTGATGACCCAGAGGGGTCAAAGGGAGGTCTGTAAGGATCTAAAATTCCTAGGCTGATGACATTCCTTTCAATCACATATGGACTCTTGATTAGCTACTAAGTGTGGGCCTATTGTGGACCTCCTGTCACATGTTTGTCCAAAGTCCTCAGAAGTCAACTTGGACCAGGAAATGTAACCAAATGTATTGTCATGTCTTGATTGATTCACTCAAGTGGTTTCACTACAACAATGGTCTCAGTTTCACCTACAGTACTCATCATGTGATCCCCATTCATGTAACCTATATCACTGTCTGAACCAATCACAAACTTTGTAGCCTATATAAGGGTAGACAGAACATCATTCATGGAGTTATTCTGTTGTCAGATCTCCCACACCGTAGGTGTGTAGTCTTCAATCCTCTGAGCTGGTAATGTATTTTCATTCTCTGACTGTTTTGCACGATAGCCTAAGTAATTCCTTTAACCTGTTGAAGTAACTTTCACACTATGCATTTAGATGTACAGTACTCCTGTAATGTGTTGGATGAATAACTTGAACCTGTCCAATAAATTGTTAAACTCTGACCCGCATGGCTTTCGCACTCATAGTATGAATTGACGTTCATATTGCAATATTTTGGGCGTCTGCCCACCGTGTGTAGTAATAGTACTTTGTAACAGAAACTTTTCCATATTTAGCGAGGTCAGAAATGATTAGGTTAACAGGGGTTCTATAATCCATTGATATTTTCAACAGTGCGCGGATGCTTCACGAATTTCCTTCGACCACTCTCTGTTCCCTCATTGGTTCAGAAAAGTGACGTCTTACAATGGCGGGGGGGGGGGTCCAGGGGGAGTGAAGCTGGGGCCAGCGCAGGTGTGCTGACTGCAGACCCTCTCTGTGCTCCTCCACCAGTGAGTGGGCAGAGGAAATGATGCAGCTGCACATACAGTAGGTGCACTTTACACATAAGAGGAGGAGGAGGGGGGTCTATTGGCTCAAAAAGCAGTGACCTCCTACTCCTCCTTCACATCTCATTGTTGTGTGTGCCACAGAGGCTGGCTGTAGCTCTCGGCGCACATGCGTGCACATACCCAGCCAGACATTATGTGTTATTTTGCATCCCAATTACCTTTTCTCGGCTTGTAAACAAAACACTTCAGCGCACGATTACAGCTTTTGTCGGAAACAATTCCTCAATCTGTCTCTGGCGCTATTCTTGGCAGTAATTCAAGTATATGATTAAGAGAGTGTGTGAGAGACCGAGAGGAATATGGGAGAGAGAGAGAGAACAAAGACCCCTGCCTTTTCAAATGTAATTGTTTAAATTAATTGTAAAGATTCCTTTATCCTTGCAGTTGAAATAATTGTGTAATTATCAGTGTAACTTGAGTTGGGTGGGATGAGATGGTTAAAAACATGAAGCGGTGTTGGGCAAAGGCCCGTTTCTCCTCAGTGGTAATTAAAATGTAATCAGTGCGAGAATGGAGAGCGTACAGCCAACCAACAGACAGGGCACAGGTGTCCCTCATTAATTCAGTTACCAACACTCTACACACATGTCGAAGCAATATCCAGTCAACTGGAACTGCTAGTCACAGTGGAACGTCACATTTGCCAAAACAATAGCTGTTTGTGTTGTTGTCATGGTTTTTCCCATCAGTTTCAATTTTATGATCTGTGTTGTGGTGTTTGTGCGATTTAACACCCTGAACCTTATTTGTCTTTCATTAATTGCGAAGTTTTATGATATGTCCATATGTTTCTGTCAATTTAGAGTGAAATGAAACACCGACTTGATCTCATTTTATTTATACATTTATTTATCGCAGACATCTGTGGATATTCTTCTTTAAGGGCACAAGAGTATGGTCTTTGTGGTATAAAAAGCAATAGAGAGAGATGAAGAGAATCAGAAACAGTGCAGAAATAAATGTTCTTTCATAAAACCAGGAGAAACAAGGTGCAGCCAGGGTGAATAGACGTTTTAAAGAGTAGTTCATGCAGGAGTGACATTGGGCCTTTCCCGACAGTAAATATGTGTTTTTCTCTCTGTAGACCTGGTTTCCATAGCAATTTCAGTGATAAGGTGAGGGGGGTCTCCTGGTCTGTTATTTGTGCATTCCCACAAAGACGTGGTTTAAAGACTGCTGCTAGCTTTAAGGTAAAAAGTCACCCTCCTATATAATCCAATCTAGAACACTTTTGACAAAGCAGCCTTCTCTGTTCAGTGTATTGAAAATGTTGAATCTGTGCTGAATGTTAATGGGTGTGCATGAGTGTTACAAGGCTACGGTCCAGCAGGGCTCTAGGATTTGTTGGTGCCTTTGCTTCTTCCATCAGCTTTTCCTGACCTTTCGTGGGTCTCTCCATCACACAACAGTGTCAACAGAGTAGCCAAATTAATTCAACTTCACACACAAACACACACACTTTCATTTACTCAGAAATGGCAGCATAAACACACGCAGATTATCCGGCAAACGCCTTATACTAATCCCAGCATCCTCACTCTGCACAAGAGGATTTAGAAAATACTTGCTAATGAAAAACAAGCAGTGTCTCTCCTCGTTATGAAATGATTGCAGAAAACATTGGCCACTGTCACCTGCTGTTTGCGCCACCTGGCTCGCTCCCCACAGCTACGTTAACTGAACGATCAACAAGCAATCAAGCGCGCCATAAAACCAGCGAGGTTCCTTTTTAATGGGACATAAGACTTTTATGTATCCCATAAGCATGTTGTTCCCAAAGATGATTAAGATATGTGAAGCTCCATTTTGTGTTCAGCTAAGGTTACACATACAAACTCTGTGAGAGCTCCTCTGCTTTGGACTCTAGTGACCGGCAGATGAACCAGGTCAATATCCATTTAAGAATCCTGTACCATACACTTAGGGCAAGGCCAGGCTAAGTGACACCAGAGGACTTCCTTCTTTGGGCTATCTGTCACTGACAGGCAGGAAGGCTTTGGGGAGGTCTCATTGTCCTTACCTCTGCGCTCCTCCACTGACCTTCAGGTCACATGGTGCTGATGGGCTCTGAACATGTATGTTCTCACTAGACTGGCACTGCTGCTTTATCCTTGTGGGAGGTGCATTTCCTGGTGTCTGACAGCATTCATATGAGCAGTGCTATTAATACAATTAGCACCACAGAATGTGTGTTGCGCTCTCTGTGGAAAGAATCCGTTTGTGTTTGTTGGTTACATATGGGGGATAAAGAGAAGGCAGAGACTATTTGCACCCGGGTGTAAATAATGAACATTACTATTTACACCCGGGTGCAAATAATCAACAGGCCTAATAGTTTTGAACAGTTTTTAGCTGTTTTGCCATGTCTGGGTTACTTGGAAGTGATTATACAAATATTAGGGTAATGAGTGGTCATGTGGTAGCTTCATCAAAGACAAGCTACTTTAAAGAGTTGTTTTCTGAGTTGTCTTCCAGGCAGCGCTGCCACTGTTGACTTAAAAACACTTAATCCTACTCCTAACCTTAACCCTAACCTTAACCTAACCTTAACCCTAACCTTAACCCAACCTTAACCCTAACCTTAACCTTAACCCACGCCTAAGCGCCTTCCAGGCAGCGTTGGGGGCTCAAAGTCAAAACACAACCTTTCTAACAACTACTGAAGCCTACTTCTACTTAACTCTACTCATAACTGAAATAAAACCAGTAAATCTTTGACAGGTTCAAAAAGCACAAACTCTTATTTGCCGCGAGGTAACGTCACCTAAGAAAAAAGAAGTCATGGTGCGTAGCAGCTACTTTGGCAGGCAAAAAAAAAAAAAATTCATCTGAAGTTCGAACCTAGCACCTCGAGCATGGTAACACAGTCACTTTACCGCTGTACTACGCCCCGTCGAGGAGGAAGGGGAGAATACTAATTATCAAAGATTCTAGAACAGAGCTCTGTTCTAGAATCTTTGCTAATTATTGACTAACTTGTTGGGGTTGCTAGGTAACGGTAAACAAAACAAAAAGATCGTGTTTCTTGATTGTGCTTGCAAACGGACGGCTTTACCCGTTCACTGAATAAAGTTTGTGGAAATTTAGCACCAATTTCCCATCTCAAATATAGTTTTAATAATCCTAACTTGTTAGATTTAGGTAGGCCATCTCCTGCCAAGATGGTCCCGCTATGTTGGATAGCACGCATTTCCGGTTTGGGTGCAAATAAGAAAATGCCTCCATTCCACTATTTACACCCGGGTGCAAATAATCACTCCGTAAAGAGAAACATAGGAACCATCCTTAATATTTGACTTCTTTGGTTTCATTTGAAGAAGTGACAAATACATGTCTGTTTTTCTGGTCTGTAGCTAGGTAACCAGACTAACAATGAAGGGAGCATGGGGTAATTATCTTATAGTCACGGTGAACCTTAGGTCAGTAGCCTTGTGATGCTACTGAAAAGGACACTGCTGTTGCTGTCTCTGAAGAGGATACAAGCACAGCATTACACTAGCACTGACACAAAGCCACAAAGGTCTTCAACTGAATAGAATGAGGACTCAGCTTTGACAGCAGATGGTGTTCCTTTGAACTACACACACCTTCCACCTGACCTGATACAAGATCTCCATGTGAGCAGGGAAGCCTATTCCTTTAGCTTGTTTGCATGATGCATGAAAACTCATTAGCCAACTCTGACCTCTTTGCGTGACCTTTCACATCATGACATTTGCATGCTCACGCTGACAGGCTTCAGTCTCCGGTTCTGCCCCCGAGCGTCCGTGCCACTCCACTGCTTCTGGTCAGTGGCGGAGTGATGATGGACATTTTCATACTCAACCGCCCACTCTCCGGTCCATCCCGTGTATTCAGTGTGTCCTCTGTCACGTCAAGGTAACATTCCAGTTGGCTGTGTCCTCACTGATCTCTCCTGCACTACTCATGCACACACTGTAAGCTATCTGTAAATATCCATAGTCCCTCCCTCCCTGCATGCTTTGAAATGGGCTCTTCTGGGGCCCCTGCGGTCCCTCGGTGCTGTTAGCTCTGTTTCTCGGCGGCACAGCGGCCCCCGGCCGGCTGGCACCTGTGTGTTTTACGGGCCTGGGATGCCTGTCCACTCACATCACGGCCACCAGAGGCGTGACACGGGTCCAGAGCGAGGCTGCGGGCCACGCATGCAGAGTGACGCAGTCGTACACTGACATGTCCCTGACACAGGGGAGAAGGAGAGGCAGAGGGGGAGGCATGGAAAGAGAGAGAGAGAGAGGGGGAAAGGAGAGAGAGAGAGAGAGAGAGAGAGAGAGAGAGAGAGAGAGAGAGAGAGAGAGAGCTGCGAGTGGAGCTCCAGGCCACCGGCTCTGGTCCTGTTCATTTCCCACATTGCCATTGTGACAGCAGTGTGAGCAGGGATACGAGCCCTTCTGACTGAGCAACACAGAAACAACACAGCTACACCATAATGCTGCATTTGTGTTGACATTCACAATGGAGTCCCTATTGCATGACATATTTGCTGTAGTATAAAATGTATGCATGTTGATGCTGATAGTATGCCCACATAACATTATGTATAACATTATGTGGTTGTATATCATAGAACCATATTGTTTTTCACTCAGTTTCAATGGAAATCAGTATTATAGTGGTGCTGTGTGAGTGACCGATATCTGTATTGATCCTGATGGACTATCCCTATTATCTGTGGCTTTGTTTCCACTACATTTCAGGAGTGGATTAGGTTTTTTTTTTCTTCTTCTTTTCTGTGTGTGGGCTCGGTGTAGATGGGTTTTGTGCAAAGGGCATGAGAGCAGGGGAAGGGTTGTGTGTGTGTGTGTGTGTGTGTATGTGTGTAGGAGGGGGGGGGGGAGGGCTGTCACCGCTGTTCCTCTGCATCAGTACAGCGGTGGTGGTGGGCAGGAGGCACATCTCGGTGACTAATACACGGACTCCAGTTGTGTTTCTCCTCCACGATGTGGGTGGTGGGGATGAATGCTAAAGCCAAGGACTCTCCATTCTTCATTCTCTGCCTCTCCACGTTCTCATTAGTCCTCCATTCAGCCTCAGTGTTGGCGCTACATGTGCTGGAGAGGACATCTTTGGGGACAGCTTCGTGAGGGACTATTGGAAAGCAATGAAACAAACAAACCGTTGCATGTTGTTCTTTGAGTGCCAATTTTATCTTCCAGAGACAAGAAATACTACTTTCTGATTGGCTAACAGGGGGCTATTCACGCTGTATATCAGGACACCTTTGAAGTAGATCTAGTATAAAAAAAAAGTTTAATCACCGTTCCATATCAATGCTTTTTTGAATGGTTACCACAACAACCATAGCAAACAGCTGAACGAGCAAGCAGGCTTATCAACAGTGTAATCAACTGTAACCAAGCTAACTACCCACCAAAGAAAGTAGTACAAGAAACTGAACAGATCAGTGTTCTTCTGTCATACCAGCTCCATGCATTAGCTGATATTATGGCAATTGTGGCTAAAACTCTGATTAACTCTGATTTGGGTTTTGTTTCTGGCTTGTCTCCTTCACATCTAGCCGCAATAACCAGAAGCTAGAAGAAATAAAAAAAGTAATAAAAATCGATCAGAGCTTATACTGTTTATACTATCTGTTGTTAAAGTGTCATCGTGATGGGTCCATAAAGTTGTTGCTGTTGTATTGATTTAGAATTAATTTATGACTTCCTAGTCTCACCTTAACAGTCCTAATGGGACTCTTGGAAGGTTGTCAGCAGCTGCCTTCCTTGAGCTGAAGACGAAGAGTGGGTGGGGGTTGAGTAACAGGCACAGAAGCACCACATCCATTTAATTCAGTCCCACTCATCACTATTGCAATTGGGAAAATCAATTGGAGATATCTACTGGAGATATTGAAGATCTTCAACAAACCAAAGCCAAGCTGTGCAAAATCTGATTTACTGTATGGTTCAGTGAGACCGATCTCTCTCTCTCTCTTCTGTTCTGTCAGATCTTTTGAAGCTATACAGACACACTCTCAGTTCAGTTCACACCTGAGGGGTATGGATCTGATCTGCACAATCCCAGGGGTACTTGCAGAGGTACTCAATCCCACTCAGACTCATTAGATTGAAGACACCCATCTCTCTCTCTTTCTCTCTCTCTCTCAATCTCCTCCACTAGTTCATTCTCTCACAACAATGGGAGAGGATTGAAACAGTGAGGGCCAGGATGAGGGGGACTGCAGTGGCTGTGTTGGGGCGTCAGCATCAGGCGATGGGTGGGAGGGCTGTGTTTTGTGAAGTTCTTGTTGGGAGGTGTAAATGTGAGCGGAAAGGTCATCTGTCCCAGAGCGATTGCACACTGTAGCCTTTATGATCCCACCAAACAAGCAGTGGCATCACAATGCTGACATTTACCAAAGCTGGCCAATGCAAACACACAGACAAGCGAAAATACATCTGTGCCCTGGTGCCCAGGCACTTTCAAACTGCGCATTGGCATTGGAACATCTATTATATCCAGCTGTCTAGAATTTTTTAGACTATTTATTTTGTGTTGCAGTGCAGAATTTATGAGACAAGTATATTCTGTTGCTGTAGACTTTGTTTATCACTCTGTTAATCCCCGGACACAAAGCCTCAGACACAGCACTGCAGAACTGCATGGTTCATTTTTTGTTTCACTGAAGCAGGTGTTTAGGGATACCTCAATTGGTGTTTACAGAAATTGCATTTGCCACAGGAATCAATGGAGCCTATCACTTAACTTCCTTATCCCCTAGTGCTGTATCCAACTCTACTGCTGTGGGAGTGTGTGTGTGTGTGTGTGTGTGTATGTGTGTGTATGTGTATGTGTATGTGTGTGTGTGTGCACTCGCGTGTGCAGTCATTTGTGTACGTGTGTGCGGTGGGCTGGAGTGAACAGATGCACTGCGCCTGCAACACACATTCACCAGATACTTAGCAGTGCGAGGGGATGGAGCGAGAGAGCGAGAGCGCGCACACGAGAGAGAGAGAGAGAGAGAGAGAGCGAGAGAGTGAGTGAAAGGGAAGAGTGACAGATGGAAACAAAAAGAGCGCTGCAGAGAGACACACCAGAGACACAAAGCTCATGCGAATAAGAGCAAAAACAGGGAAACAGCGGTACACGCCTGAGAGAGAGAATAAAAGAAAGAGTGACAGAAGAAAAAGAGAGCAAAAAGAGAGAAGAGAGAGAAGAGAGAGAGAGAGAGAGGGGGGAGAACGCACGGGCTAGCTGCACTGGACGGCTGCCTGTCTCTCACTCCCCTGGAGCCGCTGCGGCAGAGCTGGAGCTTCACTGCTGAGATCACCAGGAGAGAGGAGAGGAGCAGAGAGGAGCAGAGAGGAGCAGAGAGGAGCACAGAGGAGCACAGAGGAGACCACGGGAGAGGAGCACAAGCCAAAGACGAGCAGAGAGAGCGAGAGAGAGAGAGCGAGAAAGTAAACAGGGAATCTGGGGCAGAGATACATTAATGGGACACATTAACATCGGCTACTAGGAACGCAAAAGTGAGTAAGAAAGCGAGAGTGAGAGAGAGAGAGAGAGAGAGAGAGAGAGGAGGAGAGGAGGAGAGGTGTCACCGCAGTCCTGGAATGTGCTGATGTGCTGTGCTGTGCTGGTACAGGAGTGTGTGCCTCGTGGCCGATTCAGAGCGTCTTCCCCTCCCCCCCCCAACCCCACGCATCTCCCCTCCCCCCTCCTCCTCCACCGCAGGCTTTTTGTCGTTGCCCCGGCTACTCATCAGCTCACATCCTCTCTGAGCCTCCTCTCTGACTCCTGCACTCTCACACAAAACACTCACACACACACACACATGCATACATACACACACACACACACTCATACAAACACATGCACTCTCCCACCCTCACTCGCTCTGCCTCTCTCTCTCTCTCTCTCTCTGACTTGCGCTCACACACTCGCAGATACCCAGAGGACGCACTGACCGAGAGCCGGACCACACCAAGGAACTTTGTCCGTGCTTCTATTTAGCATTTAGGACAAGCCTCTCCTCCCGTCTTGCCTCTCCTTCTCTCCTTGACGCTTCTCCTGCTTTGACAACTTTTCACCTTGAGAGAAGTAAGTGTGCCGGGAGACGAGACAGCCGGACACCGCCGGACGCGCTTCTTCCGTCCCTTTTTCTGACCGCTCCAGCCTCCACGTGCCGCCACCATGCAGGTGTCCATCGCCTGCACCGACCACAACCTGAAGGGCCGCAACGGCGACCACGGCAAGCAGAACGCCACCAGCCCCAATGTGGTGAACGCGGCGCGCGCCAAGTTCCGCACGGTGGCCATCATCGCCCGCAGCTTCGGTTCCTTCGCCCCTCGCCACCACATCTCGCTCAAGGAGTCGACGGGCAAACACACGGGCATGAAGTACCGGTACGTGTCCCCCCCCCTCCCCCGCCACCTCACCTGCAGCATCCTGCATCTCTCCAACATCTGTACACTCTCAACTCTGTGTCTTCTTCCCATCGCTCATCATCTGTCGTGCTTCATGCTCGCTGGTTGTTAGCAGTCTATCATCCATCAGGCTTCTTTGACAGTGTTCCAGCACTAGGCTCAGTGCATCTGTCACAGTTCTGTCACTGTCGTGAGCGCTCATCTCCAGACAGAGGGAGTGTGAACGCACTTGTCCTTAGTGGAAATCCCAGCAGCACGTGTGCCCCTCAGCTCCATTCCAGCACAGCCATGTTTGCCTGTCTCTGTCGTAAGCTCTGTGCACTCATACTTTTTTTTGGGACAAGTTCTCAAAAAGCGCGGCTCTTTTTTGATTCTACCTAGCCTGGGTATGTGTTTGTGTGTGTGTGTGTGTGTGTGTGTATGTGTGTGTGAGAGAGAGTGAATGAGACAGGGAGAGCATGTAATGTGCGTGTGAGAGTGAGGAGTGAGCGGGCGAGAGAGAGAGAGAGAGAGAGTTTTAAATGAGGCACTGCATTGGTCCTTGTCCTCTCCTTGTACATCAGCGTGCGCTGGATGTGTTTAATTCTCTCCGGGGCTGCTCGTAAGCCCCTCGTAAGCCTTTTGAAGCCAACGTTAGCACCTCATGTTTGTTTCCCTTTCAGTCCACATCACCGTTTGGGAGATGCCCTATTATTTGCACGCATGTGTGTTGGCGTATGTGTGTGTGTGTGTGTGTGTGTGTGTGTGTGTGTGCGAGAGAGAGAGAAAAAGAGAGAAAGAGACCTGCCTTTGTGATGATTCCCTTGAAAGCAAATGACTGTAACATTGTAGTGGTGAGATTATAGGCTTGTAGCATACACGAACCTGCTACGCTCATGTCACACATATTTCACTGAGCTGTTCATGATCAATCGCTCAGTTCCAAGTCCCTGTAACTGCAGATCAGACTGCTGTCCTTCAGCATGCCAGGAGTACTTAGGAAAAATGGGCAGCTTATGCATAAAACATCTCAAAGTGACACTGAATTTTACTTTACTCATAATTTCTGACATGATAATAATTCATATTTACGACTTCAGAGGAAAGTTCAATTTTAGGATGTGTTTTCTGTGGGAGTGTGAAAGGATTTCTGAGGGTATTTTGTGATGGTGCTGTGTGTGATGCTGAGAATCACATTTGACCACTTTATATTTCTTTATCCTTCTTATCGGATAAACATCCCTGGATAGAGATACAGTTGCACAACTGTATTTGTGCATGAAGTGTAGCCTGCATGGTAAACACAGAGCTTGAGTTAATTTCCCTGAAGGTATATCTGTGCAGGAGACTCAACGGTGTGCGTGTAGCCCACCCTTGATGGAGAGATAGGGGACGTGGGGGGTTGTTAGTAATTGCATCTCATTTCAACATTGTTTCATTTCCTCATGATAGCTGCACAGATCTTGTCAATATGTGAAATACCATGGTTTTTAAACGTGTGTGTTTGTGTGTGTGTGTGTGTGTGTGTGGGGGGGGGGGGGGTTGAGTGTGTGTCTGTGTGTGTGTGTGTGTAGATGTGGATCTGCTAGAAGAATCATCAATTATCACATCTTGACTCTTAAATGCTCCCAGGTTAGTGTTTGTGTCATTTAGTATTTGAAATTGGATTTGGCGCTCCTGACACTGACTGAGTGGACACCTTTGGTCCCATCTCCCTCCAGCCACATTAGAGGAGTCTCTGTTGGCCTGGTGTCTGGGGACGACGCCTGTCAAATCTGACAAGCGCAGGAGAGGCAGAAAAATGAAGAACCTGCTCTCGGGCCATTTGACAGACTGCCCGGACACATTCTTGTGTTTTCAGCAATTAATCCATTTTTTGGGCTGATGTGGCAAACTGCCCGCGGTGGTCAAAAATGACCCGCGCTTGTTTTTTTAGTGCATTGCAGAGGAGAATGTGGGTGAAAAGGGAGAGAGCCCAACCTCCATGTCAGACCAAGTCTGATGACTGACTGAACCCTTCCTTTTGTGAGGATGGGGGGAGTGCTGGCCCACTGACAGGCTGTCAAAAGCCCATTAAATGTGCAGGAGGATGCAGTGTGTTGCGCAGCAGCCCGGCTGGAGCGGCCAGTGTAGTGTTTCGCCAAATGCAGCGTTTCACTCGTCAGGTCTGTCCACTGCCCGTTGTCTGGGGCTGACCGGGTGCTCTTGCTCTTCCATATGCCCCAACCTTCCTGTGCTCCAGTTACATACAGTACATACATACATACATGCTAAAAGACCTGCTCATATGGATGACTGGACAGATCACACACACACACCTACACACTACTAGAAACAACATACTGTACTGTACACATCCCCAACCATGAATCGACCCTTTATCCACATCGCTGGCTATTTTTCAGTTGAAAGTTAAGCAACTGACGTTGTTGAGGTAAGGTGTGAGTTGCTGTGTGTGGCACATGGACTCTTGTGTTGTGCTTCATACATTTGACTGATCACTGAGTCCATATGAAGTCACATCATGAGTCACATCCCATGACAGCACCCCCTGACTGCCCCCCCATCCCTGGTTCAGCGCTGGGAAAGGTCAAACATGCCAGCGTAATTGGCTCCTGTGGACATGGCCCTCCGTCGGAAGCATCATGCCACATTAGGGCAAAGAGCACAGTGATAAGCATGCTCTCATCATGCCACACTGTAATGGCTCCTCATGGAAGAAGCCTGTCAGCAGTTTCCACCCAGAAAACTGTCTCTCCGTTTTCATGAGCGATGTTTTTTTCCTATTTACCATGAAACATCTCATTTGTCACTGTTGACCTTTAGAGACATCTACAGATCAGGCTGAGCAAGGGCCCTCCATGGAGAAGAAATTGAAAGAAAGGTCAACAAGAAGTGTCACGACTAAAGCACGTCAAGCACTTCAAATTAGCGCCAAGTCATTCTGAACTTAAAGGACACTAGGCTTACCCTCGCCCACAACATTTGAGGTTGGAAAGTTCGGTCGGGAATTGTTCCGCTGAGGAGCAACTATGGCCGAACCGAATCGAATCGAATTGTCTTGACAGACAGATGAGCAACAGTGCCTCGTCTGTCACGTCATCGGAGCGAGCTTCGGTTGATTTTGTTTGCAAATAAAATGCTGTCGCTAGAAACTAGACAGATGGCTTGTAAGACCTCGTTTACACATAGGAAAAGGATATATCTCCATTCGGTTTGGCCTTTCATTTACACGAATACCCTTCCCCAGCTGTTTTCAGCATCTGTGTGAACAGAATTTCACTGTTTTTCTGAACAGCCTACCCTGCTTTATAACCACGGTCTTAGATTTCGCTATTACATAATAGTACCTAGTCGACCATGTGCCTCCTTAGTCGTAGAAATGGGGTGCTGCCCATTCCATCAGTCAGTGAGAGACAGAGTTCTAAACTGATGGGGGAGTAATTCAGGTGGTGGGTATCTTTCAACAGCCTCCACCAGTGGGTTTTGATGGATGGGTTGTATTGATCATATTGATTGGAGCTCCAAGAGGAATGATGTTGGTAAATGTGACGGCAGTAGGACATGTAAATGAATGAGTAAATCTGGTGGATCTGGTGATTGATTGAAAGAGCAGTGGTGTGTGAAAAAAGCTTGATGGGAATAATTGGAATTCCTAGAGACGTTAAATGGTTCACTCCCTAGAAATTATACATTTACATTAAAATGGTTATTAAGTTGCAAATGGTTCTGTATTGCAGTGTGCAGTTGAACTATGTACCTGAATCGTGCTGAAAATGATATGCTTTATAGACAATAAGCAACACTGCTGGGAGGCTATAATAATCAATGGTGCATATAACATAGAGGAATAATGGGAAAATATTAAAGTTCAGAAGAAAACAATGCATGTCATTCTAAATGAATTAAAGTAATCAAATCCATGCAGTTAACGGCAGCAGCACATTCTCTTCAGGTGTGGAGACACGAGAGAAAAAAAGTGGTGGTGGGGGGGGGTGCATCTTCATGCAAGAGAAATTCTACTAATAAAGTAGCCTCTGAATGTGTGTGAGAGAAAAGGGGAGAGAGAGAGAGAGAGAGACAGAGAGAGAGAGAGCGCAGAACAATGATTAGCCATCTAATTAGCCATCTGCTATTTCATTCTTAGGACATTTTTATCATTCAACGTCATTCCTTTTGTTGGTCTCTGGGGGTGAGCATATATTATGTACACACTATGTTTTTGTTCACACTGACCAGAGTTACGACGGGATTCTTTCACCATGACCGCTACAGGGCACGGCAACAATGCGGAGCAGAAATTCCACATACGCACACATACAACAGCTGATAAAACACATAGACACACATTCACATGCATGCAAATAAACACAAACAGTCTCTCTGTCTCTGTCTCTCTCTCTGTCTCTCTCTCTCTCTCACACACACACACACACACACACACACACTATGACACACTATAAAAAAACTCTCTTTCATCATAGCACAGAAAGTGCTCCCATTCAGGAATATTTCAGCAAAAAATAACAAGCCAACTATGTACTTAACAAAGTGCGCAAAAGCAACAGCAAGGCAGCAACATTAACAAACATGAAAAATAGGAAGCACAGGCTCTGCACAAAAGCAGCCACGATCGAGATGTACAGCACCAAGGGCATTTGGCTCCCGCACTGAGCAGTATAAACCATTCACAGTCCACCAGGCTGAGACAAAACGGCTGAGGTATCACTCAAAGGGCTAATTCTATTAGAATGGTCTCTTTTATTAAGGATCCACGGCCGTAAGGAGCTCTGGCTCTCTGGAGTCTGGCAGCCAGGACAAGTGCCAGATAGGGGGGTTGTGTTGGGCTGTGCAGTGCTGAACGAGCACCCTGGCTGGAACGCTCGAGATGGAGCTGCATCAGTGATTAAAAAAGGCAGGACACAGTGATGCTTAAATGACTGTTATCAATTCCCTAATTGAATATCACCAATTGCCTGGA
The DNA here is from genome assembly GCF_963854185.1 of Sardina pilchardus. Classification (NCBI taxonomy): domain Eukaryota; kingdom Metazoa; phylum Chordata; class Actinopteri; order Clupeiformes; family Clupeidae; genus Sardina; species Sardina pilchardus. The sequence goes on from NC_085006.1 coordinate 5,769,500, forward strand.
TTCCAGCTACCATCTCCACAACATCCACCAATCACATATAGTTGCAGACATCATTTTAATTACATAGCAGTGTTATTAAAATGTGATTTTAATTACAGCTTTTAGTTATGCATGGTGTTAATATTTGCCAATTATGTTATTCATGCAATAATCCCAGATAAATATGTCAGTTTGGCCCATGGCTGACCCGATCCAAAAGCAAGCACACTTCTCTTCATATTCCTTCAGTAAATTTACGAGTTCACAAGTAATGGATTAGGATCTGATCATTCAGATGATTCCCCCTCTCGCAGCATCCCCAGTGCCTTCTGAGCTGACCTGGGCACAGTGGTGGATGATGACACTCAGAGCCATGGTCCTGGTGCAAGCCATGTTGTCCTGACACTAGTGGGGCAGTCAGCTGTAGTCCCTGGCAGAGGAATAAAGACAACTAGAATGCATTTCCCGGTGGGAAAGTGCGAAGTGTGCTTGCTCCGACGCTCCGCGAAAGCGCTCCGGCAGGAGACGCGACCGCTCGCCCTCAGGTCAAAACGCTAAAGTTTTGCCAAGACGCAAAGCTGCTTCGAGTTTGGCGGCGTTACCCTCGATTGCCAAATTCTTACACTGACGTGACGGGTTGCCTAGGTTCATCAGTGGTATGTCCCAGAGCACCTCCAATGTAAAAATGTGGATGTCATCCCAAAGATGTAAAGAGATATGAGACAAAATGCATTTTTGCTAATTGCGACGCCCCCTAGTGGCCAAATTACACCAAATTTACTAAGGCTACTTTGGATTGTGTCCAAAATCGTCCCACCAAATATGGTCTTGACACCTCAAAGCGTTTCCGAGATTTGACCTCACTTCCTGTTTGGAGGCTTCGCCATCGAATTTGATTGGCTGCCATGGGCGAATGCTTTGATGTATGGAAATGAAATGTACACCTCTAAGGTCTGTAGACCTTGTGTTGAATTATGTATGAGTTGTTCACGTGTAGCCAGCATGAAACACGTAACCAGTGAAAGAAGGAAGGAGCCTAAGGAACTAGGCATGTTTCTAGAACAAATACGAGTAATGTTAGGAGTATTGCGGGAACATCTGGGGCCGGTTGCACAAAGCACCTTAAGTTTTGTTCCTTAAGTATCAACCTTAAGGCTTCATTTCTCCTTAGGTAAGGAATTTATTTAAGGGCGTTGCACAAAATTTCTTAAATGGTATCCTTAGGTAAGGAACTCCGTTAAGTGATTTACTGCATTGAAAGCGGTTTTCTGGCACGAAAATTCTACAGTTTCCACTGAGCTCTGTTCTAGAATCTTAGGTTTCCACGGAGATTGTTTGTTTGCTCATTTGCGCTTGCTTTTCTGAGGGTGAAATGCGGGACTGTCCAAAATAATATCAAGCTGTGTGCATTTGTCTATAACATGGGATAGTGAATAACACATTACAAGTCTGAGTGTAACTAACTTTGACCAATTTGACAGGTGACGGCCAAACACGGCGCACCTTAGAGCAGTGACATTATACTTTCACCAAGTTATCGATGTGTCTACCTACCTATCAATAGCTAACGTTAGCAATAAATAACGTAGCCTACGAAGTGTCTCTGGTTCAGCACACTTGTTGTAACTAGCTTGCTAGGAAGTTATGCTATTAGCCAGCAATCCACCGAACACAATAGCCTAATTATCTTATAATCTTACCGTAATAATTTTCGGTGACATTTATCATTCATCACCATTATCCTGATAGACATGAGCTGAACAATACTAGCTAGCTAGTTAGATATTATCCTGCATGGTGTGTTCGCTACGATTCTTGCTGTCATCTGCACCAAAACAAACATTTTTTTGTTACGTGTTGACTGGGGCACCGGATCAAAGCTCATCGTAGGCTTCAGTTAGGGCGAATTGAGTAGCCTATGTTACCATCGCTAGGCCTAAATAAACGAGGCTACATAACGAATTATGGTCGGCCTATTTGATAGAAGAGTAATGATATTAGCTAAAGTTTTATTTTCAATTGTCAAAAGTGCCTAATTAACTTAAATTATCAGCATTAACTCAGATAATAATATGCTTAAGGTAGGGTCAGAGGTCCCTTAGGGTTTTCCCCTTACTTAGGCTGCTAAGGTCGTTTGCGCAACGGTTTAAGGGATTTCTTATAAGATAAGTAGAAAACCTTAAATACTTAAGGGAAAATGTTAAGGAAAATACTTAAGGGTGTTTGTGCAACCGATCTTATCTTAAGGGGGCCTTAAGTCAGATTTTAAGGGAAAACCTTAACTTAAGGTGCTTTGTGCAACCGGCCCCTGCTGTTTACTCACTGTTGAGTAAGTTGCAATGTGTTATAGCCTCAAATTGATGGTAGAATAAATAGGACGACTCACCTGTTCAAATGGTGTAATAGGATCAAATTTGGTGTTGATATGTCAAAGCAACCAGGCTGTTACTGGTTAACGTGTCTGAATATGAAATAGGGATGGCGAAAACTACAAATTTTCTTGACCGACCACCGAGGCTCATTAGCCGGTTGAAACCGGTCAACCGGTTCGTTTAAAATAAATTATGCTATTTGAAATAACAGCCACGCAATTTCCCAACTCTCATCTCTCTGTCCCCCGCTCATAGGCTACACACAGCCCCGGCGCCGCCCTTTCACTCACGTCACTTTTTTAAATCCCCTACAGCGCCAGTTTAGTTTGAGGAAGTGCTAACAATAATAACGAAAGATGATCATTACCTTATCTGTTACCATTGATGACCCTTCCTGAAATGTAGATGTAATGTCTTTCCAAATCTAAGCCCATCTTATGCGGAAAGTTGCCTAGACTGCAACACGATAAAACCAATGGATAAAACAGCGCACTTCCAGATTGCAAAAGACGCACCGGCCACCGCTGTGACCTCGTGCCAAATGTTTTTATTGGTTTATTACGTAGCCTAGCCTACAAGCAGGCGAGTTATGAAAAATTGAGTGTGAGGGATAATTTGTTAACTTCACGAAAAAAAGATCTTCTTGGAATGAGATGGCTAGTAACGTTTAGTCCACTGTCTTTAGGCTAATTTAAAGATGCCTCTCTTTTTTTTTTGTTAACCGACTAGCGACAACTTTGGTCGGTTAACGTGGATACGGTCAACCATCGGTCAAACAGTCACCGGTTAACATCCCTAATATGAAATCGATTTTGGATTGGTTGCATGTGATAAAAGCTATGCCATTTCCTGTCCATATTCAGATTCAGAAATACTGTACACCGGCAACAAGGCACACACACACACACACACACACACACACACACACACACACAGACACACACACACACACACACACACACACATATACATATATATATATGTATATACTGTATGAGCAATTCCATGCAAAACTGTCAAGTCCATAACCCCACACAGCGTCAAACTATGATGTGGATGATGATTTCTTAAAAGTTTACCATTTCGCTCTTCTTGTTTGTACAACATATTCAATGACATTGTTAACTTAATCATTTGATTATATACATGTAACCTATTTTTCCACCCTTATGTCTCAACATATAGGCTACTATACACATAGTCACATTCATAAACATAAACAGGATCCTAGGTTCTCAATTTGCTGGACTCACTGTCTACCATAAAGTTAAAGAATAGTAATAACAGAAGAAAAGGTAAGAAGATGTTGATAGCGTGATTAACTGTGTGGTGCCTCCACAGAAGAATGTCTTTACCACTGCCCTGGTGGAAATATGCAAATCCTCAGAAATGTCAAGTGACTACTGTTACTTCTAACTGCTTTAATATAGCTTATCCTAAATGAAATACTATGCAATGCAAGCATCACAAAACATTTATTTTATCCTTTGTTTTTAACTCTTAGAATTCAGTTCAGTAGGCTATGACATAATAAAATGAAAGTACAAAAACAGTTTTTAAAACCCCTTTTTAAAAGTTCAACCTATCACTTTCAATGAAATCTCAATTAAGGATTACGTAGTTTTAGATAGTAACTGTGTGGTAATAATTCACCTATACCACCCATAGCCTAAATTAATTAAATGTTTACTATGAACAATAGTTAAATGAAACACACAGTAATACTTTCTATAACACTTTGTGTTGGATGTAATTCATTGAACCTAGAATTGTTAACTGCTATACAATAAGTGGGCCAAACTTCACAGTTTAAGTCTCCACACATAAGCTTGCCTACTGAGTCTAAAAACATAGCTCCCACTTTCCTTAGCTGGAGGGGAATTCTGAGATTTCTCCCTAAAGCAGAAACTATTATTTTTACCTAATTATTATTACTATTATTATTGGGAAGGTTATAGGTTTGCACTGATTCAGGTAGGGTAGTGGCACTATACTGGATGGTATATCGGTTAGAATATAGGACGGAGAAGAGATGGGGTTTAACTTTGTATTGTTCCAGCAGAGACATTCAGGATTCCATACATACAGAGAAATATAGGTAGTTGGCTATTTATAGATAATATATCTGCAGCATACAGATATGCATTGAATACTAAGCTCATTAAACTGAATTGTAAGCCAGGACACACATACAGCAACGGCAACGCTAACCCCTTCAAGAAAGAAAAGAAACCTTTTTGTTCGTGACTACAGTTATTATGTGGTCAATAACGCCATCTAGCGGCGTAAACGGTACTGTGTAATAGCGTTAACTCGCACAGCACAGGTACAAACTTCCTCCAGTCGGAGATTGTTAATGAGGGCTATCTTTTACTGTCTATGGGGCTAAAGGACTGTATGGATTGATTGATTGTGTTGCTTGGGTGGCGTCAGTTAGAACCAAAGATCATACAGCGCTAGAATCTTTGGTTAGAATACTGGTTGTGAAGCAGTAGTTTCTCCTTAGTTTCTTTATTGAGTTTTCTTCCACCATACAACAGCATGAATAAACTTATAATGTATAGTGGTCTGTAAAGAACCAAATAAACTGTCATTAATATGGTCACTAAATAAACTGTATCGCTATCTCTCATTCTATAAGCTCAACTTCTCACACAAGTAACACAGGCTTCCTTCATTTCAAACCCTTAATGCTAATGCTCCGTTTAGCATGCTAAGTCCTTGCATATCAACGTGAAAGATACATCCCACTCCCAATACACATGACCGAAGGTTACGGTCACTTACTTTTGTTGTCATACACGCACACAACTTCAATTTAAGGTAATTGGCAGTAAACTCACTCAAAACTAACGTCATGAACTTCACCAACACTGTGGTGTACTACTAGATAACGTCTCTTTTGAACTAGCATGAGGCTGCACGAGAGGGCGTCACTAGGCAACAACACCTCAACAGAAGAAGAGTACAGAGATGCAAGACTAGTCTACGTCCTTACAGTAGAAACGCTAAACAGTAGATTCTTAAGCTAAACACATGAAGTATTATAATTTCAGAGAACACTTACAGTATATTACTTCATGGAAATCATGTCAAGAGCAAGTTTAAGTGTATTAGCAAACCTCTTGCATACCAGTGTGAATTAACGATGTATGTATCAAACTTACTTTTTGTCAATGATCGCATCTCTGAATGTAAAGGGCTGGATTACTCAGGATAACTGCAGGAATTGTCTAAGGGTAAATTAATTATCTATGTTTTTTGTGCACAGCCGTCTGCTCATCATCACAACAGAAAACGAAACTTAAAATCCTCAGACAGGGCGACCGCTCTACTTCCGGTATTTCGCCGAATTTGCCCAGAATGCTCAGGTCAATACAAATCATCCAAAACACACCGTCAGTATGAAACATCGTGTGATTGTCGAGTATATATACCAAATGAACACAAGTAGTATCTAACAGCGTGTAAGTCCGTACTTGCCCCTCGGGGCCATGGCATTGCTTAGATCTACCAGTCTCAGGATGAGACACCCCGATGCGGACCTTCCTAGAATCACACTCTCATTGTACCGTTGTGGACAATCCATGTCATCCAATGACCAATTGAACAGTGGAAGTCAACTACCATTCCATAATGAAGGTATGAAAATACATGGAGTGACTCCATAGTGCTGTGAGAATTACACCAATATGTTTTACAAGAATGGCCTCGATTTGATTTTTTTTTTTAAATATCAACATTGTATCTTAAATCACTCTGAAATGTCATTTCTGCATGACCTAAGCAATTTAAGATGAGCTATTCTGCTTAATAGTATACATTCGCCAACACACACGTTTTTGCTAATTATAGAGCCATCGACAGACCGAATAACACCAAATTTATTGAGGGTGCTTTGGATGGGGTCTCAAGTCATCCCACCAAATATGGCTTTCATACGTCACAGTATTTCCAAGATAGGCACACTTCCTGTTTGGCGGCTTCGCTCGCTGAATTTAATTGGTTGTCACAGGCGAACGCTTGGACGTATGAAGGCGAAATCAAGGCGGTTGATCCGCCTTGGTCTGTAGATCACGCGTGCCAAGTTTCATGACGATCGGAGGAACTATGCGGCCAGGGTAGCTTTACTTTGACTATGGACAAAATTCAAAATGGCGGAAAATCCATCATGGCGGAAAATGACATCATATGGTGCGTTGGAATCGGCTGAGTCAGAGGATTCCAACGGTATAAGTTTTATCAAAATCGGCCATACGGATCAAAAGTTACGGGCATGAACGTGTTTTCCATCTTTGACCAGTTGGTGGCGCTAGAGCGTGAGAGTGGCGAGCATGAAACCTGGTGGTGTCAATCAGGGTAGTCTCCTCTATCAGCATACCAAATTCCATGACTTTATGTCTTACGGTTTGGGCTACAGGTGGAAAAATGTGTGGGCATCAGCGCTCAAAAGTCGCTTTTCCATTCATTCCTATGGGGAAAAATCGACCGGAAAAACTGGAATAACGGGAGAACGACAAGGCGTATCGAAAAGTTTTATACAAGCCACCATCCTCGCATCAGGACGCACGCGTGAGAAGTGGAACGGCGTCTCTAGCTCCAAATCCCTAGGACAAGATAGGGAGACAAAAATGTTCCGCAAGATAAATAAATTTGATAATAATAGGAAGAACAATAGTGTGCTGCTTTCAGCAAGCACACTAACAAGCTGCAGCCAGAGCTTACTGGCTGTGACAGACCACTGCCTCTGGTCCCATGAAGGCCACCACAGGAGCTAAGCAAGGAGCTGTGATACCCTCCATAAAATCCCACTTGCAGCTCCACTGTGGCTGCCCACCACCCCATGGAGCTCACATCTAATTATTTTGCAGATGTTTTGTTGTTCCAGCTGTGTGACTTTCACCAGAGGAGGCTTCTAGTGGTGAAACTGATGGTTGAGATTCCGCAAAACTAAACCGCAGAGTCGCACCAGCTTGTGCGTTTTCGTCAGATGTTGACGAAGGGCTTTGGCAAGATGCCTCTGTGGTCCTTGAAAAAAAAAAGAAAAGAACGATGAGCAACGAGCAATGCTTCATTCTGCTGCCACTAAGATAATTGGCCCCTTGGGGGAAGTGTAAGCTATAGCTCAGAATACAACAATGGCCGCGCTGCGTTTCTACTAACAGTGCAATTCTTGGAGGAAGAGTAGGGGTCAGGGGGCTAAGCACACAGTGGAAGAGAAGAGTTTATACAACTGTGAAACAGACCAATGAGTGCAAATATGTAATTACATATCTGGATGGGAGCCCTGGTGATGCCTGCTCAACTACCATATAGCGCATTGAAATAGCAATACAGTGCTGTATATTTCAAATGGGCCAAATAGGATTTCTACGAGTCAGTTATGATTTTCAGTGTTCAGCAGGGAGAGCCTATCTTGAATCAATAAGGCAAAGCCAATGGAGAGGCAAAGTATTCCAGTGGAGAAAAGCTGAATTACATTTCCTTACAGTCATCAAATAAAATAGGCCTATGACACACAATAATCCCAAAGGAAAGCTTTGTCAAAAACGTTCACGTCAGTTTCTCCTATTTAATCTGTCTCCCACCCTTTTGCAATTATGTAAGCACATCATATAATCTGAAAACGGTTGCCCTTATTAAAAAAAAAACAATGCAACTGATCTCAGCTGGTATTCTGTCCATAATGGAGTGGAATGGAATATCAAAGTGACCCAACACTTTAGAACAGTATAGTCAAGTGTATAGGAAATATTTGAAATCAGCATTATGCCACATTTGGTTTTGTCTTTGTTAACTAAGGGCATTTTCCTCAAGCAAGCACACTTCCCAAAGTCATTCCACACATTCTGTCTTTTTGTTTATGTACACGAGTACTCACATTAACACATTCACACAAGATATATTGTCAGTCACTCTCAGTAAGAAAAGCCAGCAAAGCCAAAGACTGTCTAGGGCACTAGCAAAATCCCTCTTTGACCATCTGTGATCCTCCCCAGAAACTCCCCTATGGTTTCATTCAGCTCCTTAAGCCAGTGGAATATCTCTTAAACATCATGTAAGAAGCATAAAACTGGTCACATCCCCACTTTTAAGTCCTGGTGGAGCCTCCCCGTAACTCCCAGCCTGCCTCCCTCCCGGAGCACTGAGTACTGTGCACACCTCTCAAATTAGTTTAGTCTTCTTAACTGGCCTCAAGGTGATCACTAGCTGATTTCCCTTTCCTGAAGCGATGTCCTGATTGTCATGTCTTAATTTAGAAAAGCAGAGAAAATTGTATGTATAAGGCTAGTGCAATAATTTGTAACAGCTTCTCAAGTGTTTCTCCTAAGAGTCCACAATAAAGCTGGGCATGTTGTTCTTTCAGGGAGTACAATACTTTCCAGCAGTGAAGTAGGCCTAATCATTCTAAATTCAGCTCAGAATGTGAAGAACATGATTACATATTCTTGTGGTATAACTACCACAATACACAATATACTTAACTCATAACCAGACAAAATAGAAATCTTTGTATTAATAATAATAATAGCTTGTTTCATGCCACCATTAAAGTGCAAAGACTGCATCTTAAACATCAAACTGCTTTTAATGTAATTTACTTCAGGGTAAAATGTACCTGTCTTTAGAAAACAGGAAACAAAGCTGCATTATCACATTAACATCACCATGGAGATGTGGCGACGATCATAGCACTTTCAAAGCATTAAAAGGAGGAGGATGCACATTTATGGGCAGCATGTGGAAAGCAAGGGGTGCTTTCTCTAATGACCATAAAAGTAGTTCCCGTTTCCGTTGATCAACAACCCAGTTCCTGTGTAAAGGAGGAGTTTGTACACACTGGGCTTGACGCACAGGTTCTATCTGATGTCCACTGTGAATTTAACCTGTGGTAGCTATCTCTCTCAAGCCAGCCGCACTCGTTTAAATGGAACCTGGCCTATGGGTAATTAGATGTATTGATTTATTGAAAAGGAATTCTGCTCGTAATTACAGGTTGAATAAATGGGTCTCAGTTGCACTCACATGCACATATCACCTCACCCACACAAACATCTATGCACATGCACACATGAACACGAATGCACGCACGCACGCATGCACGGCACGCACGCATGCACACACGCACACACACACACACACACACACAGTGTTGGGGAGTAACGCATTACATGTAATTGAGTTACGTAATTTAATTACAAAATAAATGTAACAGTAATATATTATAGTTACTGTAGAAAAAATTGTAATTCAATTACAGGTACTTTTGAGATTTTTCAAAATTACAATTTGAATTACATCTCAATATTGTCAGCAAAACTTTGCGAAGAATATTGTATGTAAAAAGAACTGTTTCCCTCCACAGCCATAGTTTGATACGGGACCTTCTGATAGAATAGAATAGAATAGAATATATACTTTTTTGATCCCGTGAGGGAAATTCAGTTCTCTGCATTTAACCCAATTTAACCGAATTAGTGAACACACAGCACACAGTGAACACACAGTGAGGTGAATCACACAACCCAGAGCAGTGAGCTGCCTGCCCAACCAGCGGCGCTCGGGGAGCAGTGAGGGGTTAGGTGCCTTGCTCAAGGGCACTTCAGCCGTGGTGGACTGGTCGGGGCTCGAACCGGCAACCCTCCGGTTACAAGCCCGATGCGCTAACCAGTACACCACGGCTGCCCCTGATAGGCTCTATCACGTCTACAGCGCCATCAGCGTAGGCCTACATGCCTGCCTGTAAACGTGTTATGATTATCATTATATTATCCTCACAAAAAAATTGATGCTAATTCATGTATTGAATGCCCTTCCTGCCTTGTGGGCTTGTACAGAACTGCTTGGCAGCCTGAAGACCAAGGCCGAAATCTTCGCATGGATTTGGGGACTATATATATCATTCAAAAATCGGAAAAGTAATCAAAAAGTAATCAAAAGTAATTAGTTACGTTACTCAGAAAAAGTAATTCAAATAGTTACACTACTATTACATTTTAAACAGAGTAACTTGTAACTGTAACACATTACATTTCTAAAGTAACTTTCCCAACACACACACACCATACACAGACAGTCTACAAAAAATACCATATGCATCTATAGACAAAACTACATACACACACAAACACACGGTCCAAACAAATTTCCAATCACATTCTTTCTCAGATAGGCGTACCTCAAGGTTGTTTGAAATCACTGCCAAGACTTAAATTACTTAAAATATTGCTGACTTTGGAATGAACAATGTCCAAACTATTTTTTCTCTCACTGTAAACTTGTAATTCCATTTTTTCACATTTAATTTGTCTACTTCTGGATTGACCTTGTAACTTTGGTCAGTATCACACAGTATCACCAAAGCCTGTATGCACAGCTCAATTGGTTCAGCGGTTGCTTTGCTATAATAATGGGGTGCATGCCGTTCTGTCAACAACCTCCCTCTGACTTTCTGTACGCCTCCACTCCTCTCCTCTCCTCTCCTCTCCCTCTCTATGCTCTGTGTGTGGTACGGAGGAGGCGGTTGTGTTCTTCCGCTCCCTTACACAGCTAAGTGACAGAGAGGGCCGGACCCTTCTGTCCCAGCTCCTCCGCACCGCTAATTAACCTGATGAGGCCGCTCACAGAGACGGTGTCACCGGTGCCGAGGGAGGTTGAGGGGTGAGGGCCAAACCCTGCCTTTTCTAGGACGCTCAAATAAACGGGTGTCATGTTAACATCTCCTCCAGCTCCTTTTGTTCCACGTCGGGAGGACTCGGTGAATCTGCGGGGAATAACGGCTTAATGCTGGAGTTCAGTGACTTCATCTAAAGTGCTGCGCGACGCTTTGGGGTTTATTTCCGGCGTAATGGTGGCAGGCTCCTGTTGCTACGTTAGTCATGCTGCTGTTGTTTTTAGCTTTTCATGAACACAAAAGGGGGTGTAAATAAGGAGGCCTGCAGAAGAGTGGAGAAGGCCAAACTGCTAATTTTGAAGTGCTGGGGTTTTGTTCTGGCTCGCCACCCTGATGAAATGATTTGGAGCTTATTTTGCTTACCTCTGCGTTTGCATACACGCCGCTCGGCGGCTGGCGTGTTTACACTACATGCCTTAGTAAGCAATTCTCGCCCACTTTCATTCATCACACTTTATCTTCGGGAGCAAACTAAGAGCGACGCTGACTTTCCTCCAGCAAATATGCCGAGGCCTCTGACCCCCCCACACCTGAGCCGGGAGCCAAGCAGGGGATGGCACTCTAATTACCTTCGCCGCAAGAGATGCTCTGCGGTGCTGAATGTGTGAAAAGCGCTACGCTTTCTTCTTTTTTCTCCCTCTTTCTCCTCCTCCTCCTCCTCCTCCTCCCCTCCTCAGTAATAATCTCAGGCTAGACTTTATTGTCGGAGCACAAGTTGCTCATGAATAATCTATGATATTGTTCCCTGAGGTGTAAATGCTATTGCCGATAGCGCCAGCTAAATGCTGCCCCTGTGTTGCTGTATTTATTTTATTTCGCTGGAAAAAAAATGCCGTGCCACAGTGAATAAAGATGCGACGGGGAGAGGCGGGGTTGGGATGGGATGGGGGGCTGTGTTCAGGTTGAGCATTATTCATGTTTACAAGAAATCATTTCAATCCCCCAGGCAGTCAGATGAATTCACAGCTCTGCTCTTGACGTAACACAACACTCTTCAGTCCCTTACAGAGAAAGTGTGTAATACAACAAGATACACACAGCAGACTCATCACCGGTTTGTTGTATCTGCATGCCAAAACATTGCCGATGTAACACTACTGAGCCGATCCTTACACGGATACTCTCTCTGATAAACAACAGCCATGTTTATATGGACAGTTTTTCTGTCATTCCAATTAAAACTATTCAGGATGAACATTTTGTGTCATCTGTTTACATGGGGGCACGTTCTATTCAGGTGCTTACAAGCGTTTGGGAATCATCGATCGGAATAGTCATTGCTGCTTTGCTTTTCCTTGAGAAGTTACAGCAGGCAACCCAATTGACAGTACAGTATATACCTGTTCAAAGAATTAGAACGGAATGCGCGGAATACTGATTGTCTGATTGTTTTATTCTGATCAGGGTGTTTATATGTGAATTTTTATTCCGATTGAGCCATTATTCCGATTCTAATCGGATTAAAAGTGTTCATGTACACCCACCTACTGTATGCACTAGCCTATATGTTTTATATTCTATAATACTGTATACTATTTAACTGAAGTGTGAGGAATTACAGCATTATAATACCATAATACCCCCGTATATTTTCCTACAAACACACACACACACACACACACTCACACACAATCTCTGGCACTGTATTTCAGGTGCTGTGCCCACTGGTTTGGATGTCTTGCTCTTTCCTGTGTGCCCTGATGAGTGGTCATCCTCCATCCCAGCTGCCCCTCTCCCTCCCAACTAGGGGTGGGAATCTCTTGGCACCTCACGATTCGATTCGATTCCGATTCAGAGGCTAACGATTCGATTCTAAACCGATTATCGATGCATCTCGATGCAACATTTATTTATTCTTTCTTTTTAATCACTTTCTACTTTTGTGATGATGATTAAAGAACATCAACAGATGAATTACATTCTCTAATATTTTATTACAGAAAAAAGCTTATTTCCCACCACTATCCTTCCACAGGCCCTTGATGAAGCGTGTGTGTGTGTGTGTGTGTGTGTGTGTGTGTGTTCATATATTATTATTTTTAATCATTGCTGCTAGCCTAATTGGTTGGGGAGAAAGCTATGCCATGATCAGAAATATTATATTGCAAAGTAGGCTTAAGTAACAAATGTGTACATAGTTGCAGAAGTTACAAAGTTACAAAATGCATGCACAGCGTCTCCTCCACTCGCACTCATCACACCGACCGGGTAGATTGGATAGCCTACTACAGCATGGAGCTTGAAGATGTACAGAAAACGATAAAACAGGATAATTAACTTTGAGCAAGTTTGGAGGAAAGTCGGAGGTATTTAATCATTCTAAACATGGGCACAGTGACTTTGGCTATGCGTTAGCTTTGTCGAGTGCATGAAGTGCAGCATGCTACTTGCCTATATGACAACAAACAATCTCGGACTTTAACGATGAACAGACAAGCTTTGGATTCATTTGCAATCCATTCCATTTTGAATAAACAAACAACGCAGTTTGCTTCGTCCTTGTTGCATATTTATTAAGATCATTGTAAACATATTTCTGTAGTTCTAACATCTCGGAATCGTTGTTAAGAACGTCAGTTATAACGAACTAAGTATTAAAAATTGGTCGGGTTAAATCGGGCTTGGGCTCGACACGGACACAACATGCATAATTTGTCGGGCCGGGCTAGACACGGACACAACATGCACGGGCAAGGTCTTGAATTTCTAGCTTACACTGTGTAGATCTTGTCCAGCTTCACTTCGACCTCATAGAACGGCAGCTTTTAAAGTGCAGGTCGGATAGCTTAGGTTTGTTGCTCTCCATTAACCAATTTTTGACCATTTAACCTACTTTAGCCTACTTTAGATGCCTGTATGGCGGAGAACTGGCGGGCAGAAAGGTGCAGCAGGCGAACTAATATAATTTTTAAAAATCCGATTATTAACTTATCTGCATCGAGCATAGAATCTTTCAAGACAGAATCGCGATGCATCTAAGAATCGATTATTTTTCCCACCCCTACTCCCAACACCTGACACCGTCTGTCTCCTCTCCTCTCCTCTCCTCTCGGGCCCCAGACCAGCCTCCTCTGGAAGTGCTCCTCTCTGGCCTTTAAATCCCCCCGCTATTATGCACCCAGCAGGGCAAAGCACAGCTCATAGCCTGGCAATCTGTCCTGACTCCGGCCCCAACACCTCCCCGCCTCCCAGACCTCCGAGCAGGTGGCTCTCCTGAGTGCCTGGAAAAACTTTGGGCGAAATTTAATCTCTCCGTCACTGCCAGTAATAAGCATCACATTAAACACCTTCGCCGGCTGATGGTAATCTAATAATACTGGAGATTGATGGTGTGGGCATCCCCTTGAAAGGCACGCACTGAATGTGTGTATGGTGTGTGTGTGTGTGTGTGTGTGTGTGTGTGAGTCAGTTAGCGTCCTTTTCATAATTTATATGTGAGGGGATGAATGTGTCCTATTTTACAGCATAGGGCAGGTTTACAGGGGGCCGTCTTTAGTCACCATTAAACTACAGCTCAGGAGAGATAATCGAGTTGCCCGTTTCACTCCAACTTGAGATTTATTAAACATGTATTGCTCGCACGCTTACAGCCCCTCCCCCTTACTTGCCTACAAATAATGGTTACATTATTTGCCAGGGACAGTGAATTAATCATAATGTGTGTGTGTGTGTGTGTGTGTGTGTGTGTGTGTGTTTCTACACACTGATATTTGAGCTTGCATTTTGTCATGTTGCCATTGGTCAAATTGTCTGCTGCCTTTGGTCAAATTGTTCTATTACACAGGTCCTGCTTACTGTCACAAGCCATTTCAGGCATTTCAGGCCTCATGTGAAGAACCTGATCTTACACATTATTTTCTGACAAAGATTCAGATTGTGTGAGGCAGTAATATTTGCAGAAAAAAGAGATGATTTTCTAGTGAAAGACTATGATTTTCACAATAGCAGAATATGCTCAAAGCAATCAAATACCTTCCCTACAAAAAATAAATACTTGTTTTTGACAATGTAAAAATAATGTGGAGGAAATATTGTGCTTGACACGTTTGTCCACAATAACCTTCAGGAAGAGGAACATTAATTGCACTTCAAATCCAAAGTATTGACTAACGGCTGAAGGTTTATCCCCTAGAATTATAGTACAGATACTGAGGACGAATTTCACTCAGTCCAATAACTGTTTCACATCAGTCAATCTTGGCTTTTTTCAGAAACTGTGCCCAGTCATACAAACAGCAACACACAGAGACACACATGTGCGTGCTACACACACACACACACACACAAACACATACACATTCCCACACAAACACAAAACAAGAAAAGGTTGAGGGATATCGACCCGCTTGTGTATTCTGAGCGTCCCCCCAGGCCGCCTCAGGGCAGCAGCAGCTCTTGAGGTTGGTCTGGCGGGATCGGTCTGAAGGAGTCCAACACACTCACTGTTGCTTCTGACTACAGCAGAGACCGAGCATGTGGAGATCAAACGCAAATGTTCCCAGCCCTGCAGAGCTTTGGCTTCCTTATCAATTTTTATCACATTCAAATGGTTTCCCAAAACCTCTTAAAACTCTCTCTCACACACATTCACTTTGTCTATGTGTGTGTATGGGGTATCTGTGTATGTGTGCATCTTTTAAAGGGCTTAATGATAGCCGTGGGGGTAATGACAGGAGGAAAGAAAAGAGAAATGAATCCGCAATTCAGCACTACCCTCCATCTGCCTCTATTTCTTATCTCTCTTCCCTTCTTCTCTGTCCTCAATCTCTCCATTTCTTATCTCTCTTCCCTTCTTCTCTGTCCTCAATCTCTCCATTTCTTCTCTCTCTCGTCCCCTCTTCTTTATCCTCCATCTCTCCTTCCTTCACCCCTTTTCTGTCTCTTCTGCCCTGTCTTCATTGCCATCAGTAGAAATGGGAGGGTTGGAAGAGTTCACCCACCAGTTTGTGGTGCAATGCTTGTTCTGCTACTCGATTTTACAAGAGTCTGTAAAAAAAATTCCCAACCTGTTCAATCGCTATAGCGCATATAAACCGCTTGCGTTGAGGCGGGTGAGCGGTGGGGGATTGTGTTTCGGAACGTTTGATTGTGCAGGAGAGCAGAACTCATGCGCTCCAGCCAAAGTGGGGCATGTGAATTATGAATCGTGTGTGGCTTTCCTCTCCAGGGACTCCACTTCCACCCTGCTTCTGCTGCCCATCATGCATCATGACGAGAGCAGGGGTCCCCTCACCCCCCTCCATACAGCCTGGGTCTCCACCCACTCCCAACTTTAAGCATGTCGACAGGCGATCAGCGCCTGGGTGCTCCTGTGCCCCTTTCCTGACTCATCCATCAGGCAGGGGATGTCTTGTGCGAGGGGGCAGCAGCAGCTTGCATCCCTCTCACATCCCACACACATGCATGACCCCACACATCTGTTTGAAAATTAAAATCCCGAGAGGTCGGCAACAGCACAACACAAACTCACTTTCCATCCTGACTGCACTGCTGCAGAAACCAGGGGACACTAAGGGGACACTTTTGCTACACAATCTCTCTCATAGTTGCTTCTGTACCAGCACCTCTCCACTCTGCCAGCAAAAAATAGACTCTGAACTTCCAGTCGTCCATCTGCCATTTTAGAACACAGCACCTAATTATTCCACAGCAAGCTCACCGTTTCATAGTGTTCTTCTCTTTCAAGACCACTGTGCTGCTAAAGACCAACCAACAAAGGGGACAAAATCAATTGCGCCTTCTGGCCAACAAAGATAATTAAAACACAGAAGATGTACAACATCCCTACACTGGTTAAACCCAGCCCGATCTGCCAGCGATTTGATTTCACCCTGCAGCCTAGGCTGGAAACCTCCACATTTTTCTATCCTCCTTCCAAACTGGCTTATCCACCTGGTGCACCCAGATTGTTGGTCTGATTGGTTGAAGGAATTACGCATTAGTCATTTGAACTATGCCCATTGATCACGCCTCTTGTGCAGTAGAAAATACAGAGCAGACTCCCCAGACTAATGTTCAATCTTAAAAGAACGAGCGTGGTCTGGTGGTAGCCAGGTTCCAACATGAATGCCAGGAGCTAGCAAAGCTAGTTATCGTTTTGTTAGTAACAGCGAGTCATTGACTCCGACGCGAGTTGAGGCGCACTTCACCGGGCCGGAAAATATGGCCTGGCACGCCATCACGTCATTCTTCTCCTCGTCAGTCACGGCACTGGCTTCTGTTGCTGTGATGCCATGTTCATTCATCTGAGAGACGCTGAAAGTGGAGTGACCTCGGTGCGTCTCTTAATATTGTCCGTGCTCTCTCCAGCCCCACTCCGCTCCTTTCTTCTCCTGCGCGCCTCTCGAGGCTGCGGGGCTCTCCGGTGAAAAACGCCTCTATCACTCTCCCCCGCGGCGCCTTCCATCCGCCCACACGCAGTGATTGAGTTTCTCACTCTCTTCTCTCTCTCTCTACGAGCAGGACTTACGACACTACGACTCTGCATTACGCCCACGGCTTCCGGAGTTGCCGGGAAACTATGAGGGCTGGTGGTCGTTACTCCACACGTGGGTGCCATCAGGGGCGAGATTAGCGGCGCTGCTGGCCCAAAGACCCCTCCGCACCTCACAGACAGACAGACAGACAGACAGACGGGGGGATTCACAGAACACTCTACTCCATGGGAGAGGCGTCACAGTGTTGAGCGGCAGCAGGCAAAAAGGGTTTTAGGGAAAGTCTATCCAGGCAAGTCCCCGCTATTCCAGCTCTCTGATGTTCAAAGAACATCATCTGTCAGATGTTTTCACACACCCACCTCCAAAGATTCTGCATAAACTGATGCCATATTTTCTGGATCTGCGTATATCTATTTGTTCTACTACAGTTTTGATGTGTGTCAGAATGAATATTGTGAGCCTTCCATGTGGTGGCCTGCTTCAATGGGAGAAGCCCCTGCAACACTGTCATTCTGACATAGCTGAATAAACTGTGTGAAGCTGACCGAAATAAAGAGGTATGAACCATGCAGCTCTGGGGTCAGCCAACAGGAATGGTCTTGACAGAATAGTATTTAATTTTCCTTATTCCTTATTTTCTCTCCAACTCTCTCTATGCTTGGCCACAGCTATTCCCAATCCATCCATTGAATAAATGCCAGGTTGATGGGACTAATATTACCTCCACCTGGGCCTTCCATCTATGTATTAAGGCACTATAAGGCAGATTGGAGCAGCACTCGGCCTCTTGACTCAGGGCTGTTTCTCTCCAGAGGAATAGCGGTTTTGATATTGCCCTAATAGTCCTCGTATGGATCACACCCACTTTAGCCTCAGTCGCAGAGTGACAGTTTCCATTTCACAGATCTCTGATCTCCAGGGGCTGAAAAGTCTGTGCGGCTACATCTGATCTCAGGGCAGCCACAGAGCGGGAAAGCTGGGCTTTCGCTCTCCGCTACACAGGCTGAAATGACCCTGACATGAGCGTGGAAAAGGGTTTTGTGCATTCAGGCTTGCTATTGTGCTGTCCGTATTCCTCCCTTCTCCTGCAGACATGTCTCTGCTTTTTCTGTTCTGTGTTTCTATTTTCTGAGAAAAGGCTCGGTTGTTTTGGATAAAACATTAAGCTAGCAGTAGAGAAAACCACATTCCTGCCACCATATGCTTAGTTCTACTGAATCCTACGGAGAAGAGGCAGATGTATGGGAGGAGAGGTATGTTCTCGTGTTCCTCCTTGGCGATCTGGTCTTGGGCTGTGCTCGTGCCGCAGAGCTGAGCCTACTCGCTGCTGACTCAGTAATGAGGAGCTATGCAGCATCTGGAAGAAGCTCCTGGGGACGTTCACAACACGCCTATAGTGTCACCTATTCTCACACCACTGCAGTTAGGTCACAGAGAACCTATATAGGCACATGTTCTTCTCACAGTGTCAAAGCTTCTTAAATGAAGCTAACATAGGAGAATGTTCATTCTCAAAGCAAAATTAGTTTCCAAGAAGATATTTCAAACATACTACTATTACTTGCATATAATCTGTTTACAGTATTTAACTGTAATCTTTGTGTTGTTTGCGTACATTGTTTTTAGAGAGTACTTCATAGTAGGCTCAATGTCATCACACTCAGCCATTGTTGCCTGAGTTTTAGGCAAATGAATGTATTCATTATAAGAATTTACTGAGACAAGTTACTTGTTTGTTCACATTGTCATAGACAGGAACATTTCCAGAGAAAGAAGGGCATGCACTGCACTTGCATGGCTCAGTTTTAATAATTAATGCCAATCACTTCCAACAAAAATAACAGAGGAAAAAAAGAAATCACATTTCATCTCAGCAATTTTCCGTTTGAAAGCAAAATGCCCGAGGAGATTACTGTCACTCATTGTCATAAAAGCAATGCAATTCATCTATTTTAGAAAAGACACCTGTATCTAATCATCACTTTCACTTGCGAAAAGAACACAGAACAAACCCTCCTCTCCTCCCTCTTTCCCCAGAGCTTGGCATCTCACTTCTTTTTTTATGTTTCCTCACTCACCATGTGACCTGTGTAGGTGTGTGTGACTAATGAGACATGCTAAGCGGGTGGTATCTGCATATGCCAGGTGCGCTCCTGCATGTCTGGTATGACAGCGATCATGGAGCGTATAGCAGTGCTTCCCACTCACACTCACACGGCACAATGCACCTCGTCCTTACCTCCAGTAAGCTGTAAGGATGCAGGCACACACGACACAACCACAAACACACACTAGCACGCACGTACACGCACACGCACAAACGCACGCACACACACACACACACACACACACAACCACACACACACACACACACACACACACACACACACACACACACACACACACACACACACACACACACACACACACACACACACACACACACACACACACACACACACAACCACAAACACACACACACACACACACACACACACACACACACGTGAGCCCTATGTGTTCTGCAGCACAGCTGGGCTTCCCTAATGAGAGAACACATGAGTAGACAGACAGAGACTGACATTTGGAGAGATTGAGATAGAGACACAAAGAATCTTATGAGAGAGCGAGCGAGAGAGAGAGAGAGAGAGAGAGAGAGAGAGCATATGTGGTGGAAAGGTGATGGACAGTGTGCATCCAGGGATTTCTTGTTGCCCCTGGAAACCAAGTGATTAACACCATAACCTAGTTAGCCTTTGCATGGAAGCTCAGGTGTGCACAACTGCAACACAAAACAGCACCTCAGTTGAAGCCAAAAGAAACACTGATGCATCATTTGAACTACACTCTGATTTCAACTGAGTAAAGTTTTCTGTCTTGTCAATTGAGTGAATAAAATGAATGTAGGAAAACATGTCTTCAAACTGGCATTACAATGGTTGTGAATGTTACAGCAAATCTTTGAATAGATGAACTTGCGATATGAGAGGAACAGGCTGATGATAAGTCTGAATGAAGTGTCCCATATCTCTAATTACTGTGATATCCCCATACTTCTCTCTCTCTTTCTCTCTCTCTCTCTCTCTCTCTCTCTATTCACTTCACATCCCTCAATGGGCTTGTAGGTGTGTGTTGTAAGTACACACTGGCCACTTGTTTGGGTGATCAATCCCTACGGAACTCTGGCCGGGCTCCAGCAGCTGTTTGTTGCGGGGACAGAATGTGCGGGTGCCCCCCCCCCCCCCCCCCCCCACTCTCCCCATGCAGGCTGACTCAGCACTCCCTCATCGCACCGCTCTAAATTCTGAGCAGCCCTCAAGGTCCCACACTCCCCACTTTGTGGCACTCGATTCCCTCTATAGAGTCCAGGCAGGAAATTCAGCTGTAGCAGCATTGTGTGCTCTGGCATACTGATGTTGAGTCTCAGCTGATAGCCTGTTGCAACATGTGTTTATTATGTTTACAGACTCTCAGCTCATCTGCTCGGTTTACTTTTAGCGGCATTTTATTTATTTGAAATTCTGAAGCTATGATGCATATATTCTCGAACAGCTTTTTATAATTCACAACAAATCATATTACACAAATGAATTTTACATTAAAAACAAAAAATGAGGGGCCACTTCTACAAAAGATGTTTTCAACCTAGACACAACTATGGATAATTGCACAGCTATCTGGTCAGAATAGAGTCCAGAATTCCAAAGGAGGATTATCCAAGAGGTATTAGTCAATGTTATAGTCACCTGAGACCATGAAAATTTGTAGATGTCTGTGGTAACTTGTTTACCTCCGCCAAGGAGGTATATGTTTTCATCAGGGACCGGCCGGCATTTGTCTGTCTGTTTGTTTGTCTGTCTGTCTGTCTGTTTGTCTGTTTGTTAGCAAGATAACTCAAAAAGTAATGCATGGATTTCGCTGAAATTCCGGAGCTGTTTATGTGTAATAGTTTAGGTTCAAATGTATGACAACCTAGGAAGAACAATACAGGCGGAGGTCTGCGCTCTCGGAGTGCTTTTCTAGTTTAAGGAATGTCTAATACAGCGGTTTGGGATATTGACAAAGACTTGCACTATGAGCACTTGAGGCGGCTCTAAAGAATATCAGAGCACTCTGAGTTTGATGACGAGATGAGGGAGAGATGACAAATATTTCATAACAAGATATTTCATTTTAAAGAATAATTTCACTGGGCTCTGAACCTCATGAAGTGTGTACAATTCTAACTTTCAGAAATTGAATAAATAAAACTACTGGACGTCCAAAAAGTTTCTTTTTAGAAATGTTTGAGACATATCAACAGCAGTCTAGACTTCAATCTTTGCTCACACAATATTGTGCGTTGAAAGGATTTGTTCACTCAATAGAATGAAGACCCATGCAGCAGGCAATTCATTTTAAACACTGATTGTGTGATCAGCCAAGTCAGATATGGCCAGCTATGTTTAACAAGTGCTTCAGGCTTAGACATCAACTAGTATATCACAGGCTACGCACCATTAACAAATATGGCCAGAGGTGTTTATGATGGATGAAAATATGAGTTAAAATATGTCTGTGCTTGTGTGAGTGTGTGTGTGTGAGAGAGAGAGAGAGAAAGAGAGAGAGAGAGAGAGAGACCCTGCAGGGCTGTGTGTGCACACGGTATGTGATAGTGGAGAGAGAGAGACGGGGGAAAAGATGAACATGGTGTATGTGTTGCCATGTGTCAGTCAGTTGTCATGCCGATGTCTCTGGTGTTTGCCATGGAGACGAGGTGACAGATGAGCTGTGATGTCCGATTGGTCGCGCTGCCATTGTAAAGGGCAATGAAGGCCTGTCTTTATCAATCTCTGGGGCAATATCACACTGTGTCACAAACACTGAGCATCACCACTAATCCTGATTATGCAATGAGCTCCATGGAATGGACCACCAAGAGAAGGACATGCCTTGCTCAAAGCTCAGCAGACATAGCCCTGCACAGGGAGTTGTTGCTTTGCTGCTTGATATGACAAGCTGTATGCATCAGTGGATGTGTGAGGAGGAGATCTCCCAGGACAAGTCATTTTGTTGGACCTGTTTCATGCATCAGACACACATGGTGTCCAGATTCCCATAATTCTGTTACGTATGATAGTTAATGGTACTGTAAGAGTTCCGTGACTAAAAGTTGGCCTTTTTACAATGGGACAAAAAAAATGGACTACTTATGTCATTTCAATGGTGGATCCTTGTCAGGATGTGAAACACTTTGTCAGCCAGCATTTAAGGTAGCCATATCCTCTAAGGATTAGCTCCCATCTCTCTCTCTCTCTCTCTCTCTCTCTCTGCAATCTTTATTTCTGTCAGACCTTTACAAAGGGTAACTTTATAAAGATAACTTTCTCTCCGCTTTCTCATTATTTAAGGGTTCATCAAACTCCATTTGTCATTGTCTACTTCACTCCTGCTCTGACTACCATCCCCATCTTTCTCTCTCTCTCTCTCTCTCTCTCTCTCCCTCGCTCCCTCTCTCCATCTCTGAGAGAGAAATCATTTTTCCCTGGGTGATGTCAAGTGGAACGTATAAGCTCAACCCAGCACACACACACGCACACACACACACACACACACACACACACACACACACACTCACAACAAGTCATCACATAAACAAAAGTGAGGGTCACATTACCATGGAAACATCCTCAGCGAGCGCTGCGGTGAATTACCTGCCCTGAGCTAACACCCCTGTAGAGACAGTGCCTCTGTGAAAATGTCAACTTGCCAAGGCCACACGGCCTCTCAACTGCATACCATTCATCAAGGTAATTGATTTGACTGTTAACCATGGCGTCAACATTTTATTCGTCATGAATAAGCTGCTACCGCATATATTCCCTCTTTGCAATAGCCTTGTCAAAGTCCATCGAGAATCCTGTATTATTATTTATCACTTCAGCAGTCTTGATGAAAATATAGTGAAGGTTTAGGCTATGCCTAGTCTTCATCTCTTTGATTTATGTGTAGATTTAGGTTTAGTGATGTGATTTTCCCATGAAGCCTTTTCCAATTTCTTCTGAAAGGATGTTCACATTATTGAGTTCTCACTTAATTCCTCAGTGTGCAATAAGGAAATGCTTATCAAAACATATAATTCCTCAGTGTGCAATAAGGAAATGCTTATCAAAACATTCAAGAAGGCTGATGCCAAACGTCATTGGCATGATCAATGATGTGGCTTATAGACTATCCTTTCCTCGAAGTAGGTGTTATCCGCTTCTCCAACGCTTATTTCAGGCTTGCACCTCTAACTGCAAGGCCTGTGGATCTGCATTGACTTTACGCAAACTAATAGCCTCACACAAATGGTTGTCCATTGAAGCAAGTCTAGGTTGTGAGTGCAACCTGTGACTGGCACAGCCCTGCACTCGCCCACACTCGAGCGCTAGCAAGTGAGTTAAAAGCCCAGTAGGCATCACCTACTAGCACGTGTCTTAAAGGAACACTTCGCCGTTTTTTCATATTGTTATTCCCTTAAAGAGACCCTATGCAACTTTTTCATAGTCATAAAATCGCTTAGAAATCGTTGTTTTGCTTGACTGACTAGTTTTATCGAAAACAGTCACATTTCCTCCCGCCCCTAATGTCCCTATCCGCTATTACAACCTTGCAACTTTCTGATAAACGATCGTCTGCTGTTTACATCTGGAAGTCAGAGACGCGAAAGGAACAAGAAGAACCACGCTTGCAATTTTTATATTTATATATAGCCTATATATGTACACGCTAAAGCTGTCGGGGAAGCTCTGCAGAGAAATATGCAAGCATAAAACGAGCGAAAACGAAAAACGAAACCGAAACCAGAGGTGAAATCGCCAATCATGCTTTATTCCTCTTTAACTAAAACGAGTTGATACATACCTCTCACGTTTCAATGCGTGCACTCACTGGCTCTGGTACGCGGCACTACTTTGATAGCACTTAGCTAGCCCAGTTCATTCATTAGGATCCAAACAGAGATGAAGTTAGAAGCGACCAAACACCTCCATGTTTTCCCTACTAAAATATAGTTACACGAGTAGTCACACGACCAAGTATGGTGAGACAAAATAAAACGTGGTGCATTTCTAAGCAGGTAAGAGGGATCTATTGTGTGGCGGAATAACAATTGGGAGCACTAGACTCGGCGCAGTAATATCCTCACTCCGAAGTGAAACTGAAAGTGCAAGAGTGAGGATATTACTGCGCCACACAATATAGTTATCCCTCTTACCTGCTTAAAAATAGCCTACCAAATCTAGACGCACCCTAGCGGCAAAATATATTTTTTGCCTAGCGGGATGGTCTAGGGTCGCACCATTGAGGCCAAGCCTGCGTTCGACACCAGGCCAGCCTGTCCAATCAGAACGCTCTATCTGTGTACAGAGTCCTTGAGCCTGCCTTAGCACGGTGACGACAGAGCTGCGAGGCACCTTCGGCTTCCGTCTAACTGTCTCTGGTTAAAAGCCCAGCCCCAGGTTGTTAGCATCACCTACTACTAGCATGTTTCTTAAAGGAATAGTTCGAAATTATGGACATAGGACCTCATTTCCAACTTAGTCGGGGTGATATACGTCGCTGAAGACCATTTTCAGTGAATTTCTGCCCTTCCTTGAGTTGCAGCGTTCATCTCGTGCTAACCTGGTGCCGAGATAACGCAAGTCAACGGTAACATCTAGCCTGCCACTGAAAACACTCCACAGAACACCCGAAACAAATAAATTATAACGTCAGACTATCAATGCATATGCCTGTGTTGATAGAACAATGTTAGAAATAAAACGAACCTTGCATCGCATTGCAATAGCCTACTTTGTTCCCTGTATGGCAGTGGCGGATTGATATTGAGAAACTAGTCCCTCAAAATGTAATAAATCATTGAGTTGCAAGGTTAGTTTTATTTCTAAAATTATTCTATCAACACGGACATGTATATCGATAGTCTGACGTTTTAATTGACTTGTCTCGGGTGTGCGGTGGAGTGAGTAAGACTGTTGTTGATGTCAGACTGATGTTACCATAGAAATGCGTTAGCTTAGAACCAGCGTTAGCAAAGGGGGACGCTGTAACTGAAGGAAGGGGTTAAACACCGACCTATATCACCTCTGTAAAGTTGGAAATGAGGTCCTATGTCCAAAATTCCGAACTATTCCTTTAACGTGTCTAAAAGGGGGGTTACCACCTACTGCACAGCTACATACCTGCAGTGCTGGCTACCATGAAATGACCAACATACTGACTTAAGATACACCTTCAGTCCTAAGAGTTCCAGCTTCAGCACTTCAAACTTCAAAGCACAGTTCAAACTTACCATTTCATCTTTACCAATCGCCAGTTTCTTCATCGTTGTTTACTTTTCCCTCTCACTGTAGCCTCTCACACACTGATTTGTTCTTAAAGGCGCCACACCACTTTTATAACAAGAAATTATGCTGTTGCCAGTGAATGGTATTTTGCTGACTATTGTTTAGGGGTGCAACGGATCGAAAAAGTCACGGTTTGGATCGTTCCTCGGATCAAGAGTCACGGATCGGATCATTTTTCGGATCAGCAAAAAAAAAAAAAAAAGACAAGACAAGACAAATAAACATAGTTTTGTCTTTGGCGGGATGTTGTAACGTGGCTCAAGCACTTTCAGCATGTGTTTAAAGTAGGCTAGTGTTGTCACGATACCAAAATTATTGTTTCGATACCGATACTAAGTCAAGAATGACTTTTTCGATGCTTTTTTACAATTTTAGTTGATTTGGTGTTTAATCACCTTATATTGAATATTGTGTGATCATTCACACCAGTGGCCATCCAATATTCTGCTTGACCCTCCACACACAATCTGCATAATTACTAGTGGCTACAAATGTTTAGTCATTTGTGTAGGCCTACTGATTTAGCTATCTTTAATGTGGTGTGGAGGAGTGCGCATAGGAGATGTGTGTATTTGAGTCCCTGTCGCTTTAAGAAATACGTGAGGGTAATTAGGCTTCAGTCTCACGGTTCTTGAGAAAATAAGTTGGATATAGTGCATGATGACAAGGATATTTCATTAGATAAAATACATGTTAATAAAACTAACAAGTCGAAGAAAATCTGGTACTTTGGAGTTAACTGTAACCATTTTTGAGGCCGTTTAAAACGTGCATCAAATCACACAATTTGGTCGTTTTGGGTGTCGTAGCCAGGCCCGCCGCTCCGCATACGCTGAGTACGCAGAGCGCGTAGGGCCCCAAGTACCTGGCGGGGGCCCCCAAAAATAAGGTTGCTAATTTTTTGTAATGATAATTAATATATTATTACATTACAAAAAATATAGAAATAAGTTATGAACATGCCCATCGTTATTCCTTCTTAATTGTGTAATCTATCACTCAATTCGGGCAAATTATATGTTTTTACTTAATATATAAAAAGAGTCTCCCCCCGCTTCCCTGAAATGGTACAGCCTTCAACGTTCTGTGTTTTCAAATCGGCGCATCCTTCTGCCTGAAGTTTACCATAATAATAAAACCCGTCTTTATTCAAGCTGAATTCGAATGGTGATTCATAATAGGAAGTAAGAGACAATATGGATCTGGCACTGAAAAACGAAAGAAAAGAAAAGAAAACTGAGAGATGACGCTTGTGCAGCTCTTGCTGGTAGGTTCGTGTTTACTTTAGGTTTTAATTATTTTGCTAACGCTAGCTAACGACAGCAACCTAGTTGAATTTGATGTAGCTCTAAGCCCTAAATTATGTAAAATCTAGATTTCACAATGCATGTGACATATGTTTGCAAATAGTTGACAGTCGTCAATGTAGATATTTGGCACCCAATACGAAGTCAGCGAAATTCTAGTTAGCAGTTTGTGCAAAGTGCACTGCAAGATTAGCACTGCTGCTTCTGTCCAAAGCTTTTCTGCATAGGCTGAGGTGACACAACATGATCAGCGATCAGAGATTAGACAGGAGTTAGACAGGCTGATGAATGTATCAAGAATATGAGTATTATTTCAGAACTCTTATTTAAGGCACATGCATGTAATATCTCAATTCAATTTCATTTGGTATTGGGCCAAAATGTGCTAGGGTATCTTTACGTTTGGTTATTTACAAAATGCCTTTTGTTTAATGTGTAAAATTAGAGTAGCCTAGACATAAGGTTTTGTATATGTTCCACGAAATAGATATAGCCTAATATAATAGCTTAATGTGCTTCCCATATCATTGTGAAATACACAGGCTACTGGCTATGAAATAACGAAGTGCTTTACAGATGAACAGCAGATTTAAGATGATTCACATGTTGTTTTTGAGTCACTTTTTATATGAACAGTAGTTGGGGGGGGGGGGCCTCCCTGTCCATTTAAGCTTAGGGCCTCCAGAAGCTCAGCAGCGGGCCTGGTCGTAGCGTGTAATAAAGGTCGTCAACAATCAAATTGACTACTTTTAAAATTAATTTGAAGAGTTTAAGAGGAGAGTTTTTGGTTTTCTTCTAGCTTGGGTAAGCAGGAGGATAGAATTTAGCAATTGCTGCCAACATAGGCTAGCCTACTGTCAAAAACATCCTTGTGTGTGCGGATGACGGTCTGATTCAAGCAGGAGGGTAGAATTTGGCGAATTTGGCGAATTTGGCGGCAGCTGCTGCCAAAATACTGTGGGGAAAAACCCTTTTACTGTCTATGGGAAAAACATCCTTGCGGTTTTGACACCACATAATAAACTCAACAAGGTAGCCCAGGTGCTGGCGAGCGGTACCTCTGCGGACCTGGTTTCTCCACACTATACTTTTGCCCCGGCCGCAATCGCTGACAATCCTTCTTCTCCTCCTCTTCAGATGAAGAAATAAAAAAAGAACGAGTCGATTTGACAATTACAACTTTTCTTACAATCCCTCCAACAGGCCACCGCCAACAACAAGACAGGCTCAGCAGCCTCATACTGTAGCCTACTGTGTTGCTACGGGACCCGACGTCAGCGGATAGGCTACTATGAGCGCGATTGGCAAGACAACTAGAAATTCTTCTTTTAAACTCTTAAAACGAATGAAAAAAGTAGTCGGTTTGATCGTCGACAACCTTTATTACAACCCACGACACCCATAACGACCACATTGTGTGATTTGGTGCGTTTTCAACAGCCTCAGAAAATGGTTACAGTTAACCCCAAAGTACCGAAAATCTTTCTGGGATCATAAAAGAGTTGAGTGTCTTGCAATGCTCCTTTATGATTTTAGTGAGCACAGCTATCTCCAGATGTAGCCTACAAGTTAGCCAATGTTGCGTAGCTTATTGCTGACATTGAACCCAACAGTAGGCTAAGCCTTACCTAAATATCATAGCATAGGTAGGTGCGCAACAAACTTGAGATGTAAGTGTGCACAAACGAACTTGATATTAGGCTATTATTGTGTTGCTGCTATGCAGCCACATCAGCACTTAAACTAGCAGCCATGTATTGCTGGTTATGGCATGACCGCTAATAACGTGTGTGAGAGCAGAAAAGACGCGCAGGGCAGGCAGGCTAGGGGAGCAGAGCAGGGAGGGACTAGAAGCATGCCTTGTGGACACGCATGTTACTTCAAAAGAACACACGGACATTATTATTAATAATTATTATAAATCAATCCGCGGATCATGTGTGTGCCGAACCGAAGATACTGGTCCGAACGGATCACGGATCAATGATGATCCGTTGCACCCCTACTATTGTTTTGTTGCAACTCCTGACAGCCCATCTTCAAAAGTCTATCTATCTATCTATCCATCTTTGGTGGTAGACTTTGGTAGAATTACTGCAATGCTACGTATCTATCTATCTATCTATCTATCTATCTATCTATCTATCTTATATCTATTGATGCAAGTAGTCTAGATGGAAACAGGGGTTCACGCGCACCCCCCAGCTTTTTTTATGCCACCTGATTTTTTAGAGTCCATAATAGGTCATCTAAAAGCTCCATGCTGCAAGGGTACCGAAATCTATTCTGATTCACTATGAATGCAAGTGAATTGTGCAAAACTCGGTTTAGGATCCTTAAATAGCCTATCATCTGTCACGAAACAAAGAACAATTTATGTAAATTCAGATCAACCCGTCAGGTTGATTTTCTCGCGAATCGGTTGCTACAGCAATTAGGCGCCTATTTAAACTGCTAGATCGTGCTCTGTCAGATGATATGCATGTGATATCAGTGTGATTAGAACTTCGTGAGCAATCCAACACAGAAGAAGTGTGTATTTTGCATTTGTCGCCCGTCGCAGATAATGTGCAGAATGATTACTTCTCATGTAGCCTAAATTCACGTTGATTTTCTCACGAATCCTTGATTAGGCCTACAGCAACTATTTAATACCATCGGAAATCTAAGATCGTGCTCTGTCAACAAGTGACACGCATATCAGTGTGACAAGAACTTCGTGAGCAATCCGACAGAGAAGAATGAATGTGCATTTTGCACCGTCGCATAGGCCTAGCCTATAATTTCTCTGGGGGTGCAGCTGGGTCTCTCTGGGAAGGCACTCCGTAGCCTGCCCCTAGAAACGTCCGGCAGAGTTTATGTTTATCGATGCTGCTGTTTTTTTACGAGTGAGTCAGGAGATGAGTGAATAAGGCTAGAAGTAGGCCTAGCCTAATATAAGTCTCCGCTCGCGGATGTTAAGCACGCAAGCTGAGCCTAGTAGTCAAGCCAACAAGGGGTCCGATTGTTGGAGTTTGTTGGAAAAGTGTTTACACTGCACGAACATTCTAAAACTTTACCGGACCGGACTCGACATGTCGAACTCGTTCGGACTCTGTCAGACAGTGACAAACAAACGTGGACTGACTGACCGTCCACACAGACCAAACTGTTCGTGTTCGTTGGTGTTTGTTGGCGTTTGTTGGCGTTTGTTCGAGCAGCAGTGTGCAAGGTCCTTAACTCAAGCCACTCCCCTTCTCACTCTAGTAGGGCGGCTAAGCGCAAAAATCGATCACTTTGCGATAAAAGCATGAAATTTGGTACAAAGGCTCACAAAGGGGGTCTGATCAGATTTAGGACCGTAGGCGCTCAAAATTTGACCCCTGGGGGTCATGGCGGCCATTTTTCAAAATGGCCGCCAAATATGGATTTTGTAATGGGAAAATGGATTAAAAGCTGCCAAAAACGTTAAATACAATAACACATTTCACCATGATGCATATGAGCACACTTTCACATAGAAGGCCTTGAAACTTTAAAATATAAGATACGTTTTAAAAAATAAATAAAAATGGCCACCAAATATGGCGGGTTTTTTTTGTTTGTTTGTTTTAGTTTATTTCTCTCTTTTATTTGTCTTTTTAATGTAGGCCTGCATAACAAGAAACAGAACAAAGAACAGAACTATTCTGCAGTTGAGCTTTGATTAGTTACATAATTTAATTAATAACATAACATATAAGATTCCATGCTGAATTCAATGACCACTTTTGTCTCGGTCAAGAAGCAAAGAAATTATTAACACAGCTTTACACTCTCTGATATTCTCACTCACAGAAACATAAAGCAGTACACTGCAGTGATGCTGCTCTGTATTTGCATTGTTTAATACAACTTTTTGTACATTTGCAGGCAATAAGTAGCCTGGCAAGCCAAACTATACAGAAATGTATAGTCTGGGGTCGGACCATTCGCAGAGTTGAAGCCTGTGGGTGGGATGAACAGTTGTCTTTCAAACTGCCTCTGCACGTAATAGGCCAGCATTTGTGACCAATCGTAGCCGGTCGGCAAAACGGCTACTGTACATCCTTCTTTAAAACGAATGACTTGAGTGCTTCTTTCTGCTCAACCTTCAAAGAAAAGCCCAAGTCTAACTCTTCCAAAGCCGAGCGCGCTTCGTTAGCCTCATCCATATTATGTTTTTCTCTATGGTTGTGCAACATGGTCTCACACCCAACTAGTCGAACGAGGACACATGGGGACCCCTGGCGTCAATATCGGAAGCTGAAGGCGGGCTCAAGGAGTCCGTACACAGATAGAACGTTCTGATTGGCTAGGCTGGCCTGGAGCCTAGCGCAGGCTTGGCCTCAACGGTGCGACCCTAGACCATCCCACTAGGCAAAAATATTTTTGCCCGCTAGGGTGTGTCTAGATTTCTAGGCTAGGCAATAAGTTCATAGCAGGTTCAGCAAGTGAGGTCCAGTATGGTTCAAAACTGACATTCTTTGTTTTGACCCTCCCCCTCATTAACTTAAAAAGCAGGGCCACAAAGACTGATCCTGGTGCTTCACATAACAATTAACGGTTCTCTATCAGTCAAACTACTCAGCGTTAATCAATGGGAATACACTCCTTGACCACATGATCACCGCTGAAGTCCTCCAATAGGTCCTGTTAAGGTTCTGTTGGCGTGAAATGGCTCGGCTAAATATTAGACGGCACAGCCAATAGCAAACACACTTTCATTCCTCAGCGACGTCTATTGCCACTGGTCCGAGAGCGGAAGAATAGGATTTAAAACAACTAACGGAAGACAGAAGAATAAACATCTTCTCTGAAAATAATGAATAAAATCACAAAATAGTATGTCCGAGGCCGCCCAAATGAAGTGTCCAGGAGTGTGGGCTGTTCATCCCCACCCTGAACCCACATTCCATTTGCATGTGTTCATGTTTCCTATTCAGCACAATCACCTGTCCAGGGTTTTGGGCCTTTCTCTGCCCTACACGGGGCTGAGGGAATGACTTACCTGCCGGAGGTGGAGAAGGCGCTGGCGGCCTGCTGAGGCTGCAGCGCATTGTTCAGAGCGTGCAGCAGGGGCACTGGATGGCCACAATAGTTGTAAATAGTAAAGGAGGCACATTTCCACGTTCCGATTCACCCTTCACCCTCGGCACAGGAAGTATCTTCGCTTTGAGTTCAAGGGCAGAGTTTGGGACTTCTCTGTCTTATGCTTCGGGCTAACGCCATCACCCCGCACTTTCACCAAAGTCGTTCAGGAAGCGTTAGTCCCTCAGACGGGGTGTGATAGCGTATAAGATTACCTTGATGACTGGGGTCTGTTGGTAGGCTCCAGGCCCCTCCTTCCATTCTATGCACACCCTATCAGGGACAGGAACAAACGTATTCAAGTGGACGAGAGATGCTGGAGGGCTCTCTGGTGCGTCCCCAAGAACCTCTCCATTGGGGAGGGTATCTCACAGGCATGTGGTGACTACGGATGTCTCCCTCCTAGGTCGGGGAGTGGTGTGCGAGGGGCAAGCAGACCAAGGGACATGGAGCAAGCAGCTGCAGCGGCCACACATAAATGGGCTGGAACTTTTAACATCTAGCTCTCAAGCACTTTCGCCGGCTAATCATAGGGCGTGATGTATTGGTGAGGTCAGACAATACACCGATGGTAGCCTATATGAATCGCCAAGGCACTGCAGCAGCATTTTCTCCCGCAGCTATGCGGTTTGGCGAAAAGCTGGCTGTTATGGGCGAGGTGTCACCTCTCAGTCCATGCAGTTCATGTTCCGGGAGAACAGAACAGGGCAGCAGATATGCTCACAAGAGGCCCCCAATCACTAGCCTGGCACCGCCTTCCAACGTACTTCCCCTC
>NC_085006.1:5807500-5845000 GCF_963854185.1 Sardina pilchardus
TTAGAGTGGCTATGTCTTCTCGTCTTTCGTTTTCTCTCTCTCTTTCTCCTTCTCTCTCCCCCTCTCTGAATTTGTTTTGATCTTTGCCATGTGGATTGAGTGGGTGTGTTTGTGTAGGTAGGTTCAAAAGTGCGCCAGGATCCCAAGGACATCTAATGTTTATCTCCCGTCTCAGGGAGGATAATGGCAAGTGAGTTCTCCCTTTGATATGCTTAGCGTAAGCTCTGATAGTGCCCCGCCCCACCTTATTCTACGTTTGTTGGAGTTCAAAAACACCCCAGCTCAGAATCACAGCTTGATACAGTATCTGTGAAGCCACACAACAATACATGTGTTACGAATAGACTCGTGCAGCGAATTTTACAATAAGGGAACACTTAGACCAATATTGTACTGCTCTTTTACTCAAGGGAATTTATAAGTGTGAAAGAAATCCAAATATTTAGTGACATAGATTTACCACTTACAATTACCCAAGTCGTAGCACTTACAAGAGTCTGGTAATTGTGAGGGTATAATTTGATTTAAAGTTTAACTGTAGCAGGAACTGCTGAGGTAGAGGAAGAGGCCGTTCCAGGGGAGCAGAAATGGCTACGCCGAATCTCCCCAGAAGCGGGTCGATGCGTCTTTGACCCGCTTCTGCAAATCAGCACTTTCTCCCTGGCGTAGTTTCACTCCAGCGCCTGGCAGTCCGAGTTCAGGATACTCCAGCAGGGACAGAGGGAGAGAAAGAGACAGACAGGATCAACAGAGGCGTGCAGACAGCAGACAACCCACTCCAGTAAATACTGCTTGACTGCGTCTGCGTTGAGTTGGCCCGTGTCTGCGGACATTAGTGTGGAATTGTGCACTTGAGTATGGCATCACGCTGAGCAGAGGTAGTGGCATCTCTGGTCTACATGATGGCAGATCAGAGATGCCCTTAGCGTGCGTCGCTGAAGCTGCCAGGCTCTGATGCTCTTGGCCAGTTCCTGACAAACTGACAAGCATGTCATCTCCGCTCGTTGCTCCGGGCCTGAGTGAAGACATCATGACCTCCCACCGTCTACTCTGTGGCCAGTAGCTGCAGTCAGGGTCAGCCCTGTCACCTCAGCTCCCACAGCGGCTCAGCGTGGGAGGGACACTGCACAGAGCCAGTTTAACATCTCTGTTACGCTTTGCTTTGATTTGGCACATTACAGAGAATGACAAATGGGAAGTCAAGACTAAACCTCTCAAGACTAAGACCTTAATCTTTCCATCATATGCCCCGGTGTCTCAAATGTATTACTTTTGATAAATGGGCTGGATGTACACAGAGACACTGTGCTCCCTTACAATGGATAGCTCACATTCTCTGGTTCACGACATAGCAGCCATAAGATCTTCACCTCTGGAGCTATTGTGGTAGAGTTTCATGGAAACACCATCAGAAGCTTGGCTTATTGAGTCAGAAATCATTCACTCTAGGACAGCGGCTCTTAACTGGTCTTGCTCTGGGACCCACAATTTCTCATGTTCATGATGTCGCGACCCCTTTTTCTTTTTTTACTGATCAAGCCAATGGATACGTTGGGCTAAATGTTAAGACATGCAAACATGTTGATGTTTGGCATTACATTTGTGGAGTCTTCAACTCCTGGTCACCTCTCAAATACTCAACAGGATTGTCTTTGACATGGGTGCTTTGTTTCTATGTGCCATTTTCTCTCATGTGCCAGCAATTCAGTGAACACTGCACACTGTCCGATTTGATCTCAATTTAAGTGAATCCATATCTTGCCTCAAACATTCACTCTACTTAAGTTTACCGCTAACATGACCTGTCACATGTACATTGCCTATGTCCATGGCAATGACTGACAAATAAGGTAGCGATTTTGTGGGCGATTATTTATTTACTTATTTTTCTAACCACAAGCTCCACGACCCACACAGAACGGTTCCTCGACCCACTTTTGGGTCCCAACCCACCAGTTAAGAAACACTGCTTTAGGATGTACCTACTAAACCCTCATGTATGGCACGTGTAAAGCAAGCTGTAAAGCACAGTGAGTTGTCATCAGCAGATATGCGCGTTGTCTGTGAAGGGTAATCACAATCAGGTTAGGGGACCTGATTAGAATCCAATGATTAAAGCTCCTTATTCACATATCTAATTGGTCATTTACGCACAATTATGTGATCACACGTTCCATTAACGTTGTGAGTCCCGTAACTCCCTCTGCTCCTCTCCACTCTGTGAGCATGTCATTGGTGTGAGTGGCTGAATGGTGTGCAGTGGCCCCGGGGTCATTAGGACATGATGTGTAATGTAACCGGGCGAGGAGAGGACTGGCCCATGTCTCCCGTCCCGTTATGTTCTTGTGAGCTTTACCATTGAGCCCCACCCCCCCGTCAGGGCTGATTTGCTCCTGTTTCCATCGCACTGTTCTTGCCAGCAGTGGTGTGCTCTGATGTCAGGAGCCCACTGGCTTGTACCACCGCCCCCTCATGCCCCCTCATGCCCCCTCTCTCGCCCCCTCTCTCCATGACTCCGTCCCGCTCCCCGTATCCTATCCTATCCGTGACCTTGCTGCTCAGCTGGGTGTCCTCTGGATGCCCTTTCCCAGGGCGAGAAGCTGGGCTGGAGACGGCACCGCGGGGGGGCACAGGGCACCCGGGCAGACGAGGGCCAGCCGGCTGCAGAGGCGGGCACAAGCTTGCCGCCGCCGCTGGCACTGGCGTGCTGATAATGACGCTTGTGGGGAGGATGACCAATGGGGACATCATGGCTGTCAGCAAGGTCTTTGCTCGAAATGAGGTTGTTTAGTCTAGATTAGGACAGGGATCAAACTGTTTGTCTTTGTCTGGCCACTGAAGCTCTGCCAACGCCAACTGAATGAAGAGGCGTGCTGGCAAGCTTCAGTAGTAAACTTCACAGACGTCACAGCTGAAGGGCATTGCAGGATTTAGCCAGCAGCGCAAACAAAACTACTGTGGTATGGATCACAACACCCCTACAGCAAAACACTCTGACAGGGGAAATGAAATAATCATTTCCTAGTGTCCCCCAAATTGGACTGCAACCTTATCTGTCTGAACAATCTTTGAAGCTTATTTGCAGTAAGTGCAGGATTCCCATTTTCCATACCCTGAGATGTCCAAATCAGACGGCTGCTGCTATTTTTACAGGAGCAGTGCACTGCGCCTCTTCCTTTCTCTCTTTCTCTCTCTCTCTCTCTCTCGCTCTACAACCCTTCCCTCTCAGAATGTTAGTGTTTCCTTTTTTCCTCCTTCTACCTTCCTCCTCTAGTTCGTGCCAGAAGTACTGCAGGATTCAGGGACTCCAGCTGAAGTTACTCTGCTGTCAGGGTGCAGGCAGCCCAGCCTGAGATGTGTGAGGCACGATCTCAGCAGCAATGCCATGAACTCTACCTTTCTTACATTGGACAGAACACAACTGCACCAGATATATCTCTCCGTGTCTCATCAGACGTAGAGCTATTTCTTCTGAAACGCTGGTTGACGGTTTCCACTTGTTTACTTTTAGATGTTCTTGTGCGCCCTCTGGTTTATTTTGCGCATCACAGAGGCAAGGGTCAATTCATTGGGTTACAATCTCCCCTTCTAAACCGCATCAGTCTCTACATGCGTTTACAGATGGCCTGATCTGGCGGAGCAAGTGCCATTCATTGGGTTATACAAACATTCAGAAAAACACGTTTATATGCTAGACATTTTTTTTATATATGTTAATATGTTTTAAGGCCATAATGATGATTGACAGCTGTCATTTACCCCGCTTCCGTACTCTTGCCTATTTAAATCGTACTTGTCCACTGTGTCATGCAGTGTGCCATGATCGCAGCACATCCAACTTCTCTCTCAGTTTCCTTTATTTCCCGAGTAGCTCCAAGCTCACATTACCCTTTATCCCCAGGGGGAGTCAGCGTCCATCGCACACGCAATCTCTGCTACAGGGATCTCAGGACCATGGTCAGCTACCAAGCCAAATGAAGCCTTCCGTAGATAATGTTGCACGCAATACTAACCAGCAGTTTGATTTCATAGGCATCAAGGTCACACAAGGACATTTCCGTTGTATGGTCTTCTTTGAGCCGTTGACTTCAATGCAGTGCTGCCTGGGAGGCGATAGTGTTAGGCCAGGGTTAGGGTTATGTGCCTTGAAGTCAACGACGGGGCCCTAAAAGACCTTCAAGCAACATTTCCACAAATATCTAACAAAGTTACTGCTATGCCAATGATTAAAGGGATAGTTCGGGTTTTAAGACACGAAGTTATATGGGTTCCCTGTCAGCAACGTTGTGCATCAGCACTGACTTACCCCCCGACAGCGTCCTGTGAGCCGAGATCCAGCCGGTTTTTGATGCTGAAGAAAGTAGTCCGGCAAGTTGCTGGGGTCACGAAAGTAAAGTGTTTTTCTTCTCAAAACCATATGCGTTCAAAAGAGTGATATATTTGCACCACAAAAACGTTGTCCAGGAAAAATTCAAACCTCGTTATCACTTGGCACTATTTTTCTCGATTCCTATCACTGCGCGCTACTAACAGCTGGACAACGTTTTTGTGGTGCAAATATATCACTCTTTTGAACGCATATGGTTTTGAGAAGAAAAACACTTTACTTTCGTGACCCCAGCAACTTGCCGGACTACTTTCTTCAGCATCAAAAACGATCAAAAACCGGCTGGATCTCGGCTCACAGGACGCTGTCGGGGGGTAAGTCAGTGCTGATGCACAACGTTGCTGACAGGGAACCCATATAACTTCGTGTCTTAAAACCCGAACTATCCCTTTAAGAATATGTTTGAGTACAAAACAATTAGTACATTTTCAATGAGAATTTCAAAAGCAGCACTGAAGTAGTACATGAATATCAGGGCTGATATTGTTATTTTTCCTTCTTTTCATTTCAGGCACCTGGGTGACATTTGGCGGGCAGATTTCAGATGAGGTAAGTGACACACAACACAACACAAATGTAATTTTCCGCTGTGCTCCCAATGATTTCAAATTGAATTGGCATTGTGCACAAGATCCAGACTCAGACCCCTGTATGTGGGGTGTGAATAGTTGAGTGTCAGAGCAGAGTTGAGCAGAGGCTGCTGTTGGATTTGGGGGCAGTGGTGAGTGGCTGAGCTGGCCTGCACTCTCGTCTCTCTGGCTGGGTTACGTAAACAGAGTTCACCCCTCCTCACCCTGCCTGGAGGAGCTCCACACTGCACCCACTGCTCCACCGCCACCTCCCAACATGTCCGCCCCCTCCCAAAACAGAGAAGGCTGTTGCCCTCATCAGATGGAATTAAGAAAGACAGGACTCTCGCTTCATGTTGTGCACGTGACGTAGTATACATGAAGACATGCTGACACACACAGAATCACATACACACACACACACACACACACACACACACACACACACACACACACACACACACACACACACACACACGTGATTGCATGCACACACACACAAATACATACACACCATATTACACATTATAAGAGATAAGGCCACACACACACACCTAGTTTGGTGACTCACAGAGTCTCTCCAGGTCAGGACACAACAGCCTGTGGATTTATTTTTCACACCATGCGTGTGACACTGTGTGCGTTCAGGGCTGCATGTCGGGGTCTGTGTGTGCGTGTGTATGTGTCTGTTCCTTTCAGGGAGCCTTGAGTCTAATTCTGTCCCCTTGGCATGCTAAAGTAGGCTTGAGTTTGTGTCTAAAGTTTGTGTGTGTGTTGAGACAGGCGCAGTAACCCCCCTTCCTCTCCTCCCCTCCACTCTAACACTTCTAGGCCCTGAAACTCAGGGAGAGAGCAAAGCTTTGTCTACTGTAGCGGCTTTTATGACGTGTGTCGTGTGTGTGTGAGTGTGTGTTCTGTCTGTAGAGACAGACTGTTGCTCAGCAAAAATATCTCTGCAGAAGGGAGTGGTGAGTGTGTGTGTGTGTGTGTGTGTGTGTGTGTGTGTGTGTAAGCGTGTGTGTGCGTAGGGGGCAGGAGGGGCTCAGTATTACGCAGTGTTATGCAACAGTGTCCTGTTCTCTCCCTCTCATTCTCTCTTCCTCTTCCTCCCCCTCTCCTCCTCTCCCTCTCTTTCTCTCTCTCTCTCTCTCAGTCCTCATCTCTACATCCCTCTTTATTCAATTTCAGCTCATCCAGCTCTTTTCAACTGCTATCCTCTCTGTGACCCTTTACATCACTTCAACACACACACACACACACACACAAACACACATGCACGCTCACACATGCATACACATACCCCCCCCCCCCCCCCCCACACACACACTGTCTACCTGACTCTTTCTTTCTCTGTCTGTTTTTCTCCTCATCTTTCTCTCTCATCCACACATCAATTCACACTTTAATAACCATTTTGAGGGTCACCTAGCTGAAGCTACGATGTGATAGCATATAGGCAATCTCACAACATTCCAGCTTTTAAATTGCTTTCTTTCTTTCTCTCTCTCTCTTGATTCTCATCCATCTATACTGTACTTTTCCCTGCTCCCTGCTGCGGAGGAGTAGTTTTAGTTAGTTTTTTTCTCTCTCACACGTCAGCATTAGATAGATATGAAATATGTTGGCTGTGTTTTTTCGGGAGGAGCTTTTGAACGCTAATCGCCTTTGCGCACATCCTCATCCACACAAATGCAGTAATACCCCAGCAATGCAGCACAGAAATATTACAGCAAATTCACTTTTGCCATCCGCGCGCACGGCACTAAAGTGCAGACGGAGACAAAATTAGCCTCTCAGCAGTTCAGCATGATTTATGAAGCTCCGTCCGGCTGAATCACAATCAGAGGGGGGGCGGACAGTGCACAGAGGCTGACAGGGAGCCCTGAGTCGGGGGAGCTGAATCACCGGACCCCCTCGGTGTGCAGTAATGGCCGGTCACTGGACATGACAGTATGCCCTGACAAGGGTGTGTATGTGGTGGGTGGTGGTAGTCTATGAGTGGGTCAGGAAGGCTCCAATTGTGGTCTTCTCTGTCGAGGGAAAAATGGAAGGATTACTGATTAAAGAATAGCTTTTCCTGTCTATTCTATTGTCTTTGTTTCCAAATCCAGAGGGACACTGGTGTAGGTGTGTGTTTGTGTGTGTGTGTGTGTGTGTGTGTGTGTGTGTGTGTGTGTGTGTGTGTGTGTGTGTGTGTGTGTGTGTGTGTGTGTGTGTGTGTGTGTGTGTGTGTGTGTGTGTGTGTGTGTGTGTGTGTGTGTGTGTGTGTGTGTGTGTGTGTGTGTGTGTGACTGTGTGTGTGTGCGTGCGTGCGTGCATGCGTGCGTGCGTGCGTGCGTGCGTGTGTGTATGTGTGTATGATAGATGTTGGTTCAACTGTCACAAATCTGTCCTCGTCTACATTCCAGGTGGCTGAGCAGTTAATGACCATAGCCTATGAGAGTGGCGTCAACCTCTTTGACACAGCAGAGGTGTATGCAGCAGGAAGGTGAGTTAGAGTCCGACACGCTGATGTGTGAACGTGATCACTACACGACAGCACAATTCTTTAATCTCTCCTCACTGTTTCATTACAGAGCTGAAGTCATACTGGGGAACATTATTAAAAAGAAAGGTTGGAGGTATGTCTGCCTTTCCTTCTCTCCCTGCCTGTGTGATGGTGTACGGTGCACTGTATGTGTGCAAGTATGTGTGTGAAAGAAATGTTTACGCGTGCGCTGAAAGTGTAACATGCATACATTCATTCATCCACGTTCATCTTCTCCAATCAGCATGTTATCTAGAGCCTTAATGGACCAAACTTCATCAAGCGTTGTTTGTGAAAGAATACTTTGATGCATATTTTATCAGTTTCACATGAGACTGTGGAGATGGCAGGCGGCCCATGAGTTTTCGTATTTACCACAAAGTGCTTGAGGGCTTAGGGACCTGCACATGCCCATGTTTGCCAGGATATGCCTAGTTTTAATGATATTCGCATCGTTGCTCATCAGGAATAATTCTCTGTTATGTTGATTTTTACAGTAAGCATCTGTTTGTCTGCACCTCTGTGGATTCTGGGGTGTGCCTGTTAGTCTAATAGCCATGAAAAGTTGATTAATTGTGTAGAGCTGACAGGTGCTGTGATCAGACACTTGCCAGGTGTTTTGTTTCCCCCTCATCTCCACGACGACGCTGTTGCACTCACATATGCTCGTAACCGTGGTGACAGCTACAGTACATGCTTTCATGGGTCGCTTAGAGATTCAGAGAGAGGAGCCAACAACAGTAGTTACTGCAGTTATCAATATTTCATTTCAGCTCTATTTTCTAGGCATGAGTTGTATTACATTTGCATGAAATCATGTCTGAAGTGCAGTAAACATAATCATCGTAAGTCATGACGGTACTGATGAGAATATGATGAGATCATCTACATAGAAAGGTTCTAGCTCGCTATATAGCAAATCCTCACATGGATTACACTGGAGGTTTACAGTGATCCTGTTGGTGTTGAGTTCAGATGCATGTACTGTAGAACTGCATGTCCTCTCTGCTATTTCAGTCATCAGCAGGCCAGAGGGAGAAGCACGAGCTGATCCTCTTGGGATCTCCAGGGAGCACTGCTGGCTTACGCAGGACTCTCTGCTGCTGATGTGCTCATGAAAGAAAACAAATGATGGACAGACGAGCTTCTCTTTTTTCATCCTCTGAGAATCAGTCAGCCGACTCCTTCCTCATCATCTCAGTGCATTCATCCATCCCATCTCCCAGTTTCCCTTACATGTCTTTCATTTGCCATACCGGCCTCCTCCCAATCTCAAACATATGCATGTTTGTTCATGTCCAAACGGCCTGTTTTCACATTTACAGCCTCTTCCTATTACCATCTTCATTATCCTCTCTCTCTCTATCTCTCTCTCTCTCTCTCTCTGTCTATATATATATATATCAATCAATCAATCTATCTATCTATTTATCTATTTATCCATATCTCTCCTCCTGTCTGTCTGTCTCTGGAGGGATGCCAGTAACAGAGCAGGAAATGCTCACACATTCATTGGCTGGATGTTCCTTTGCTTCACAGCTCAGGCCTTGGTGTGAAGCAGTCCTCAAAGTGCCACCCAGCGTCACTGAGAAAGTGTCACAGAGACGTGTACACTCTGTGTGTGTGTGTGTGTGTGTGTGCGTGCGTGTGTGCGTGTGTGTGTGTGTGTGTGTGTGTGTGTGTGTGTGAAAGAGAGAGAGGGTCTCTCTTTCTGTAACTGTGATATCATTGTGGTTGTGTCTGTGTCAGTCAGATGCTTGCCTCCACTGCAATAGTGTGTGTTGTGCGGTTTTTGCCATTCCAGTGGTTATGTAAGCTGTGACTGCAAATGGTGCACTCCAGGTTTAATGTGCTTGAATGTGTGGCATGGGGGGTGGGGGGGGGGGGGGGTCACACACCACAAACTCATTTACGCTAATCTAAAATGCAAATGCACAACCAACTTGAGGCATGTTGGAAGAGCCGCAACAGTGTGTTGTGTGTGTGGGAAACATGCAGTTATTTTGGCAACCTCGTCCACGAGGCGCCGGTAAAAGAGTGAGCCTAAATGACAAGTGCAATTATCCAGCGATAGCATCGTTAACTTTTAATGAAGATGTAATGACTCCACGGCAGCTGATGGGGACTTCATGGTGCCAGACGACTCCACACACTCCACAGTGCTTGGGAAGAGTGTGTGTAATGGGCAGGATTAGAGAGCCATTTAAAATGTGCCTATTGACTTTGATTGGAGGGACTACAGCCCGGGTACAACAGAGTTCATTAGAATTTGACTGATTATTAGAATGAGTCACCAGAAATGTCTCTTGCGCTCTCTCTCATTCTTGGTCTCTCTTTCTATCTATCTTTCTCTCTCTCTTTCTTGCTCTCTCTCTCTATCTCTCTCTCTCTCTCCCTCTGTCTCTCTCTCTCAGGCGTTCCAGTCTGGTCATCACCACTAAGCTCTACTGGGGTGGAAAGTAAGTGAGAGCCATTCCCACTGGACACCCAGTAATCACACACACACTACTCACAGCTGCGGAGGTCTGCTGCTGCTGCTGCTGCTGCTGCTGCTGCTGCTACAGTCGCTGAGACTATTATATTGAGTGATAGAATGGCCATTCCTCATTTCTGAGTGTGACTGGGAGTCTATAATTTGATTTATGTCCATCTAGATGGATTGTACAGTACTCTCTAGAGGCACTTGAATGCTTTCATGGAAATTCAACACATTTCTTCGTGTCACCTTTTTGATTACCATTTTACCAAATGCTCATCCCAAAAAAAAAGTCCACAAATCTTTTTGCAATAGATGCTGCCGCTGCTACTATTCGAGCTGCATGGTGAAAACTGTACAATTAGAATTTATGAATCATGTTTTTTCTCTTTTTTTCTTCTTCCTTTTGACGTGTTTCTGCCCTTTGGAAAGCCCTTGCTGTCTTATCTCAGACGTGACTCTCCAGCTCTCCTGTCAGGCAGCGTGCACACCCTGGCAGGCTTAGAAATGAAATAATGAAAAAAAAAAACTTTTTTTGTGAGTGCTTTTACAGTCATCCTGGGGTGCTGGAAGGTATGATAAGCTTTCAAAG
Organism: Sardina pilchardus; assembly: GCF_963854185.1. Taxonomy (NCBI): domain Eukaryota; kingdom Metazoa; phylum Chordata; class Actinopteri; order Clupeiformes; family Clupeidae; genus Sardina; species Sardina pilchardus. The sequence continues at coordinate 5,818,052 of NC_085006.1, forward strand.
CACCTGATTCACTTCCTTTACGTACGTGTCTCCTCTTCATGAATACTAATGAGAGGAGGGGAGGAGGGAGCGTGAAGAGGAAGAGGGTGCATCACTGGCTCGGGGGGAGAGGTAGAGAGCCACATCCGTACCATAGAAACAGGCTGACGGAGAGGAGAGGAGCTTAAAGGGGCATGCGCCTGGTCTTGGCCCTCTGACGCAGCACACAGCAGCAGTAGGGGATCCCCCTCTGTCACCAGCTCTACTAACATGTGTTTGGGTTGTTGTTGTTGTTTACTTTTCTATCGCACAGGGCAGAGACGGAGAGGGGTCTGTCCAGGAAGCACATTATTGAAGGTGAAGCTCTATTTTCACATTTGCTCTTTCTCTCCCTGTTTCTTTGTTCAATTTACATGATTGTAATTACCTAAATACTTCTACAATAATATTGTATACACACACCCACACACTTGGCCTTGATAGAATTGTCATTTTAATCCTTTTGGACACTTGCCAATATGTAGTAGCGTCCACGCACTAATCAATCAGGCCGATGTGTCCTGACAGGTCTGAAGGGCTCACTGCAGAGGATGCAGCTGGAGTACGTGGACGTGGTGTTCGCCAACCGGCCCGACAGCAACACGCCCATGGAAGGTAAGCCGCGCCCAGGCAGAGCTGGCCTTTACACGGGGCTCATGCATCCGCTCTGGTCCTCTAGTACAACACTCTGCTCTTAGTCCCTTCCTGGAGCTCTCAGATGACTCCTGTGCCTTACCCTGGAGGCACAGCAGCCTGCGATCAGTAGGCGTAGGGGAGCTGTTTCACTTACAGCCCAACATGACTCTATCACCCGCCTCTCTGAGACTCGCTGGAGGAGGTTCAGGCTCAGGACGGGGATGAGACGCGACACCCCAAATGTCAGCCGAAATCTGCCCCAGCGCGTCTGGTCAGTGACCCTGTCATGGTGTCAGTGTGGCCGCCTGCCCCCCCCCCCACCCACTCTCCTGCGCTCCCATGATGCCCGAGCGCCGGGCAGATGAGTAATCAGGTCAGGGTCTGGGCGCTGGGCTGCGCCGCAGCAGGCAGAGAGAAGAGCATATTTTTGGCCGAGTAGGAGAGAGGGAGAGAATATTGCCAATGTTTGCTTTGTCTCACACATTTTAGGGCATTTATGTTTGCCTTACTCACAGTTTTGCTTTCACACACACACACACACACACACACGCACGCACACACACACACACACACACACGCACGCACGCACGCACGCACGCACACACACACTCACACACACACACACACACAAACAAACACAAACACAAATTCCCTCTGTCTCTTAATATCATTAGAAAGAAGTGGTGCCAATGGCACATCGATCACCTCAAGACTGGTACTTCTGAATTAATGAATACAAAAGATGGTTGAGGGCAATTAAAGACTTGAATTTAACAGCTTTTTAATGGAATATTATGCAATGTACTGCCTGGTGTGAAATGGCCCGAGTGAGATTGGCACAATTACAATACCCTTCTTTAGAGTGGTCCTCAGGGTCCCCCGTCACTCCTGTCCAGTCACAGCGGTGACCCTGAGTGACCTGACCCGGCCTGCCACTCAGCGAGCCGGCCCGAACCAGAGGAGGGACCGCAGACGGTAGACCGCGAGCGGCCGCACCGCACCGCCGCACAAAAGCAACTGCACTTAGCCTTAGCCATTACAACGCGCAGAGCCCCAGAAATGGCGTCCGCCTGCCATTAAGAAAGCAGCAGAGTGGCCGTGTGGGGCCAGCACGCTCTGCTGAACAAGGCCCTTCAGACCAAATCCACTCACTCACCTGGAGCCAAAGCCACTCGTGATCCCACAGACGTAAAAATCAAATACAACTTGGTGGGTTTTTAAATGTCAAGTAGCCCCAGGTGAGGCATAGCAAGTGAGAGAGAGAGAGCAAGAGAGAGAGAGGGATAGCTGGGGATGGATGGATGGAGAGAGGGAGAAGGAGGAGAGGAGAGCAGAGAGGAGAATAATAAAGAGCTGCCTCTAGAGCCGCTGCAGAGCCAGAGGCACTGGGAGATTTTCTTAATGTTACTCTCACAATATTATCTTCGCCAACTCACCCAAAGCGTCAGCTTACACAACAGAATTAACCACAATGGCTCGACTCAGCATCCCTCTATCTCTCTCTCTCTTTCTCTCTCTCTTCTTTTCAGTTTGAGAGTGTTCTATGTTACCTTCTGTTTGCACACAATGATATGCGTATATGTATCCAGACACACAGACACACAGACACACTCACACAGAGAGACACGCACAGACACACACACACACAGACACACACACACAAAGACTCAAACTCTGGCCTTGTGTAGTGCTCCTCAATCAGCTTTGGGACAATGCAGGGGTACACTGTGCTCCAGCGCTCCTATTCAGTAGTGCTTGTGCTCTGTGCCAAAGGCTGCTGTTTTGTTAAAGACTACCACTCTCTTTCTGTCTCTCTCGGCCACACAGCCAACTCGCCCAATTGTTCAAGGTCACTGCGGCAGATAAACACCGTCCCAATGAGCATCATTCTCTACTTAATGTGTGGTCATACACCAACACAAAGCCTTTACCCCCATGCTCACAACTGCAGAGCCTACATTAGAATCCAGAATATGATGTAATGCGGTGTGAACATATAAGGGCATCAGTCATGAGCTGCCAAACAATTTTACAGACAGTTTATGTTTATGCGACTTGGCAGACGCTTTTGTTCTTATGACAACAATAGCAATAAACATTACATCATCATTAAATGGTGGTGTTATCGCTATTATCACGGCATAGTTCAAATTAACTGTGTGTCAAAAAGTCAACCAGCCTATTAAAATAATGGTAATAATAATATAGCAATTCTTCATAATAACAATAATAACCATAAGCATACTGTATCTTGGAACCTGGACCCAGATGTGAATGTGAACCCACTGGCAAAATGAAATTGATACAGATACTTTAGAGCTTTGATTTTTTTCAGTGTACACAGCAAAGGATCAAATGAGGTTGTTTTGGGGGTAGCTGGTGCACAGTGTCAATTTGGCCTCATTCTGTTCAGGAGAGGAAGAACAATTATAACCATCCAACAACCATGAAAGTAGTCCCAAATCCAAGCAATTCAGTTTAGCTTCCTGGAAACATTTTCATTTGGTTTGTCTCATTACATTTTACTGCATGTTATTGATTTGAGCATTCTGCTCCAAATGATGATGGCCCAAATGGGTCCAGTTGGACTCCTATCAGGGTCGCCTGCTGACGCTGAACACGAATAACAGTGCAGAGTGACTAATGTTTGCTGTGAGTGGGGACTGCGGAACAGATTAAACTCAAGCGGACAACCGTGCAACATAAACAGAACACTGGTAGAAAGGTGAACAGCTGTCACAACAACTGGATTTTCATTATAAAGTCCTCTTAGAATGTTTTTTGATGCCATTTAGAATGCAATTTTGTTAAACAGTTTCCAACCCACTGCATTAAGGAATAATAAAACTGTGAACACTGCACTGTGTTAGTGACGACTGAGGGGCCATGAGGGTTTATCATTTTAATTGTGAATAATTACAATTACCCACATCCTCTCCGACGACATATCTGTAAGGCATATCAAACTAACTTGGGAAACCTTCCTCAGGAACCCCTCAGTCAGAGTCCCCCTCCGCTTGGCGTTCAGGCATGAATGACTCCCTGTGTGCTAATCCGGCGAGCGGGCAGGCGGGCAGGCGGGCGGGCGGGTGGGTGGGTGCGGGCATCACGGTGCGGCGCCGGCGAGGCTGTGCACAGCGAGCAGAAGTGCCGTGTCATCTCCCCTGACGCTCGTGTGTTGCATATTAAACACTCCTCCACAGCCTCTCTGGGCGCGTCACCTCCACACACACACACACACACACACACACACACACACACACACAGCACAGCACACCGGCTCTGCAGTCCCTCTCCACTAAGACTCCTATCTGCAGCTGAGGCCAGGGGGCTTAGGCGCCGCTGAATTAATGACTAGAGGCGAAGGCAGTCTTGAGTGTGTGTTAGTTATATTCCAATCTCTTTAAACCTTGGCTTTGTATCAACAGTCAGGCACATTTGTCCCAACATTATTGTGTGATTAACTATGGATTTGGACTGTGATTGTGTATTTTGGCCACTCCAGTTTTCCCAGAGCACAGTCCACTAACACAGTAGTTTAGACCCCATCTGTCTTCTTAGCTTCTGTGTTGACTCTCATTTCCCAACTGACCTTCAGTGTAACCTCTCCTGAGCAACTCTTTACCTGGAGTAGGAGCCCTCTACATTCTCTACATCTGGGAGTAAACTGAACAGTCTACTCATTCCATTTAGAGTACAAGAGTAAACAAAACTACACGTGACTTTGTTACTTGGTTGCATCATAGAAACAGACATATGCTTCCCCTTCTCTTCACTAAACCCAAGTCTGTGACTCTCTGATCCCCTCAGTCACAGTGCATCTCTTCATTCTTCAAGAAATATTTATTTCTTCCAACGTTTTACTGTATGTTATTATAAGCCACTGTTAACCCCTTATGCAATTTGTAAATCTATTGTGTCCTTGTTATTGCAGTGGCTTCACTTTTGTCATAGTAAATATTTTACAGTATACATTTAACACAGATTGAAACTACTAACAACATCATTGGTGATTTTGTTTTCTCAGAAATTGTGAGAGCCATGACCCATGTCATCAATCAGGGGATGTCCATGTACTGGGGAACATCACGGTGGACAGCCATGGAAATTATGGTGAGTGGCCCGTCTGAGTGAAAGTCTAAAGAGAGTCGTATGTCTAGATCATCCATGCAGCTGTAAACTGAAATGGTGTATTACACATCTGTACATGAAACAACTGGGCTGAGTGACCGACACTGAAGAACGAGCTGGCTGAAAGCTCTATCAAAGCTGCTGGCTGTTTTGACCAGGGCTGTTTGAGCTTGCTTCTGAAGGCTTTAAAAGTTTTAGTGAGATAGGAGCAAAAACTGAGGAGACTGATCACCTTCCACCCCTCAACTCGGAGCTCTTGCCATTCTCCCAAAGACACGGACACCATAAATTAGCTCCACGACGCACCATAGCATCAAATTGATCTAATAGATGAGCGCTGGCCAGCTGCGGGGCTGAGATAGCCTCCCGCACTGTGCCTCAAACCTGCCACTGAACAGACACGCCATCCCCAATGTCTGCGGAGCTGCCTTGTCTGATAGGATCCTCTGGCATCCTGCTAGGCCCTCACAAAGGGAGTCCTGTGGCGGCTTTGATGTGGCGCGCACGCTGTAGCGCCAATGCAGTCGCTGACTTTGAGGAAAAGGGGAGAGAGGAGGCGGTCATGATAAATGATTTTCTAAAGAAAGACAGAGACAGAGAAAAGCTGCTTTTGGGAGGGTGGAGTATACACACGTCGCCAAGCGTTCCCCATTGTCATCTATCTCCGTGCTCCATTTTTTTTGTGTGTGTGTGTGTGTGTGTGAAGTTCTTCGCTTCGCTTTTTTTTTTTTTTTTTTTTTCCTGTGCCCAAATCTCAGAGTACGCTGCACTCAATGGCTGGTAATTAGAACATGCCAGGGGCTTTGTATGCATCAGCAAGACCAAAGTGGTGCAATTGAAACCACATTATTAATTCATGGTTCTAAATGAGTGGTTTGGGTATAGGCACGGGGCAGGAGAGCCGTTTGGAGAGGAGATGCTCTACACAGCGACCTGTAATTTGTGCCATGGACGAGCGCTCGCTCCACTTCCTGGTGTCACGCCAGATATGGTTCCTCCTACATGCCCACCCCCAACTCCGCAAACACGGCTCCGCAGTGGGGAGTGTGTCAGTGATATGACTGTGTGTGGTAATTTCCTTGCTTGTGAGGAAGTGATAGCCTGGCACCCGTCGAGCCCTCGGGCGCTGCACTGACATGCATACCCACACATACAAGTCAAAATAACAACACGGGCAAAAGCATGGGCACATTAAAGACACATAACCAGTTTAGAATGCAGTCGAGGGGGAGGGGGAGGTATTGAGATTGTTTTTGCCCAGAGGAATAACTAATGAGTTTTTGTCTTATATCTATATTATTTTTTCCACTTCCTCTCCACCTCTCATCTCTCTCTCTCTCTCTCTCTCTCTCCTTCTCCCTCTCTGTTCCTCCTCCATCTCTTATTCTTTCCGCTCCAGGAAGCGTACTCCGTGGCGAGGCAGTTTAACCTCATCCCCCCGGTGTGTGAGCAAGCGGAGTATCATCTCTTCCAGAGGGAGAAAGTGGAGGTGCAGCTGCCGGAGCTCTACCACAAAATAGGCAGGTGTCAATCAATCTCCCGCCCTTCACAGCCTCGCCTTCTCGCTGCACACCCCACACCATCTGCTCGCCTCCATAATGCTGACCATCCACCGTAGCTTTGAGTTGAGCTACTGAGACTCACACTGTTTTAATCTGCCTCTCAAGGCTGTTGGAGCAGCTCTTTGTTCTTAATTTGTGTTTTTTATATTCACAACAGTGTAACTTGTGTTTCCTCTGTGGCTTCAGGGGTGGGCGCTATGACATGGTCTCCCCTGGCCTGTGGCATCATTACTGGGAAGTATGAGAATGGCATCCCTGAAACCTCCAGGGCCTCCATGAAGGTATGCAGACGTTTGAAGTGACAATATAGCCTATGAATGTACCTCTCCAGGAGTCCAGATGTTCAAGGTCACATTGATCACACATCACAGAATAATAAAGTGACATTTTTGACAAATTAAAAAAAGAGGGAGGTTGTGTCTGGCAATGGACTATTCTCTCATTAAATCAAGAGGTACTGATTCCTTACATTCTGATTGCCTCAAATGCTGACCTTCTAATGCTTAGGGCCCTGTCGGTGAATATATTGATGAGATATTCAATGGATGGATGGAAGAAATACTAGGAGTACTTAAATGAATTGCTTTTGGCAGCAGTCAGAATGTCTCAGCTCTTGGATGGTGCCCAATACTAAAGCAACTGTCATTTTAAAAGCTTCCCTTTACAAGGACCCCGGCCATTTTCTATGTAGATTAGGTGGATAATGACAAGCTGTTGGAAAGGAGATGCTTTTGGTAAAGACATTCCCCAGTGCCAGAAGAGCAAGTGATTGTGCTGACTAAAGGCAACATACATTAACATACACACATACACAACATATGCCTACAGTTTATACATCTGTAACTATAGGGATAAGGGAATGTGTGCTCTGGAATAGTATAGGTGTATTTCTTTCACTTGTAATGTCCTTGCTAATCTGAGTCAGTGTACATGTTTATAAGAGTGCAGTTTAACATAAACATCACATCAACAAGGGAAAATTGCAATCCATAATTACAGTTGCAGGAACTCCTAGAACTGCTTGAATAAGCAAAACTGTGACCTTGCAAAATTCTGGTGGAAGTTTTACTTTGAGTGAGATTTTCTTGCTCAACTGCAAATCTGTTTTGAGTGATACAATGGGATTTTGTTCCATTGTATCACACCGTATGACCGTTCTTCTGTCCTTTTCTCTTCCCTGCTGTACCCCACCGACCTCAAACATCTGCTCTTGTCCTCTGCTCCGTATAGTCATACCAGTGGCTGAGGGATAAGATCGTGAGCGAAGACGGCAGGAAGCAACAAGCAAAACTGAAGGAGCTGGGTCACATCGCCGAGAAACTGGGCTGCACTCTACCACAGCTGGCTGTGGGTAAGATGAGCACACAGCACTTTTCACTGGTGCCAGCGCTGCTCTGTAGGTTATCTCCACCACAGCTCCCTCCCTACCTGGTGCTGGGTGATTTATCTAGCAGCGAGAGTTGCAGAATCAGCAGGCAGAAAAAGTCACTTGAAAGTATAAAGTAGAAACCTTTACAACAGCTGCAGCCCCAGCTACCCAAAATACACAGCTGAATATGGACGGAGCCTGGTGTTGATCAGGGCCAAAGCCTTTACAGAGTTCCACATGCTGTCACTGTAAAGGGGCAGAAGCAGTACGCGCAGGGTCCTGTAGCAGTGTGTTGCTGCCACCTAGTGGACTGTACCTGTTAGATCGGTCCAGTGTTGTTTCATGTCTTTGTGCTTCAAAGGCCTTTGTGCATGTAAGAACTGAAATTAACTTTTCAACACAGCCTGGTGTCTGAGGAATGAGGGAGTGAGCTCTGTGCTTCTTGGAACGTCAAACCCCGAACAGCTTACAGAGAATCTGGGAGCCATACAGGTCAGTGTGGTGCATGCACATACACTCACTTTTGCATAATTGCAGATGTAGAGCATCTGAAGTCATGTACAGCATTGTTTCTTAATCCTTGCATTATCATTTCTTCTCAATTATTATTATTATAATTTTAATAATATATCATTATTTCTTTCTTCTCTTAACAGGTGCTCCCAAAAATGACTTCTCATGTGGTGTCCGACATCGACCACATCCTGGGCAACCGACCTTACAGTAAGAAGGACTACCGCTCCTAGAACCCCCCCTGTGAGACCATGAGTCTCCTACTTAGTCAGATGACCGTGATAACGCAGCTAGTGTGGGCCATACGGTCTCCGCTGTGTCCCTCCCTGTGCACCCAGACACCCAGCCTCCCCAGGGCTGGGACTCTTATGCCCCCAAACCTGCATGCCTAAGCCGGATAGAATCGGAGTAACCTAGCCTTCATCTCAAACAAGCGTACCCCGAGAAAGAGCATCACACCTGAGCAACAACTGAAGAAGCAGCATCCTTCATATTCAGTGCAAGAGCAGCACTCCTGAGCTTATTAGAGACGGCTGTACCGTATTACTATATGCAGTCCCCTGTACGGTTGCTACGCACTAGAGCTTTTTAATGGGGTCGGATTGGGAAAGGTGGAATTGTCAAGCATGTCGCCCTCCTCTGTTGGACCAGGGAACTGCAATCCCACTTCTGTGTTAAGTCTGAATGGGCGCCTGACTGTACTGTCTTCTGTGTGCATCTGCGAAGAGAGCTACACCTCAGCATTTGCTTGTTTAGTGAAGCCACATCATTGACTGCTGACAGGATGCTGGGGTTATGCCAGCTACTACCTGAAATCGTTCAAAGACCCAGTGTTGAGACAAGTCTTGTGCCCATTTGAAGAGTGTACATTGCAGGGAGGGAGGGCACATTGGAGTCATTTCTCTGTGACTTTTCTATGTTTTACTTGGAAGGATGTAAACGTTTTTACATTGTAATATAAGCAAAACTGACCTCAGAACTTTTTTCCTGACGACAGCCACAGTATTATAATCAGCTTATAAGTAGGTACGTTGCACAACTCCAGAGCGGCACAAGGCATCTTTATGGTTGCTTTCCATGGGGATCCTACATCCTTTCATCATACTCACGAGAGGTTTGACTGCAATGTCTTGAAACGGAATTCTAAAGGAACAGATGGGAAAACTTGACTGGTAATCTTTGCCTTTGTCTGAAAGGCTTCCACACATCAAAGCACTAAAGCTATGCTGAAATCATTTTTAAATTGTACATAATCAGCAGTCCAATCAACCCATTTCTCTCTTTAACAATCTTTAGGAATACGAGTAACATATGTCTATAAGATTATTATAAACTAATATAAGCATTTCAGTCAAGCAGTTTTCTTTGGTCAAATCTCTTAGAACAGCTGAATGAAAATCTAAATTACATGACATACTGTAATTAAGCATTTAACGGTTTGTACAGAACCCAATCACAACAACAATCTTCAGAGTTCAGTTCTTTGCTTTTCCAGTCCTCTCCCAATGAGTGCCTTTAACTTTACCCTTCATGTACATAAGGAATCGGAGAGCCTGAGTCTCCACTTCCTCATAAGCATTGGTTTTTAGAAGCTGATAGTGATGTAAACTCTCTGTTTCTATGGTTCATAAATGTACAACAGTGTTAACAAGCCATTATCTACTTGCATCAGGGTATTTTAGCCATCATTATGTTTTTCCTTCTGGTCATGAAGCAGTGACTTATGTAAATATTTACAGATATTTAAAGATAAATCCTGTATTACGCTTGAAATAAAATGGATTATGCCAACACATACACTGGCAATGTGAGTCTTGTTTTTGTGGCAACTTCCATCACCAAAAGGCAAACAATGAGCAGATTAGTCCAGGTCCATCATCTTTAATTTGTATAAAAAGAGAATGGCGGAGGTCAGAAAGAACCTCCACAGATGGCATCATGAATTTCATGAAAAATGTCATGCACAACAGAAATGATAAATGTCCAACCCGGCGTCACGTCTTTGCCCCTCCTCACACAACCCCCCCAACTCCGTCCCAATCCCAATCCCAATCCCAATCCCCCCACCCTCCCCCAATTCCTTTTCTCTTCTTTTCCTTGTGGTTCCAACTCTCCTGCTTGCTTGTTCATTCACTCATTTGGATCCGGTAGACAGCAGGGCGATGAGACCAGAGGAGGCACTGATGGACAGAATGTAATTACTGCAGACCGTTAAGGACAACAACTGAGGGAAGAAATATCTAACATCTCACAGTAACTACTCCTGTTAAATCCTCAAACATTTTAGGATGCATATGCATACACAAGACAGCAACTTCTACTCCTAATGTTTTTCAAAAATGTACCTTTATCACCTGTACTGTGTGTTACTTCAGCTTCACCTTCGTAACAAACCATGGCATTTCATTCTAAACTCAGGAAAGGTTTTTCCTGTGCAGCCCATTGTAATGGCACGTCTGATATTAAAACCTGGATAAAGGATACACAGTGGGATTGAAGTTCTTGAGCAGGAAGAAGGAGGCTACGATGACCAGGACCAGGAAGAGGGTGTTGTTGTAGAAGATGGAGAAGGTGGTGGCCTCATAATCAGCAACCTCATTCTTTTTCCACAAGATCCTGAAAGAGAAAACCAATAACATTAGCCCCCTGGCCTAGGTCCATTCCCTCTCCTCCCCAACTAGCAAGACACTGGAGCAGTGCCATTATGAGAGGATTTTGATTGGCCTTCCAGACAAATTAAACTACAGTCTGATTCTACACATTCATCTTTCTTATACATTAAATGGGGAAAACAGACATTTTATCAGTACAGTACAGACCTTTGGAATATCAATAGTATCAACACAGTAGATACACCATGTATGTTATCAGTTGAAATGATCTTGCAATCAGAGTCTGACTGACCTCTCATCCTTCTCTTTGCGGGACATCTTCCTGTTGTCAGCCTCAGACAGCTTGCGAGTCACCTCCTTAGACACAGCGTCCTCCCGCTTCTGGGCAACCCTGTAAATATGATCAAACCAATGATATGCATATGGTAGCACTCAAACAGGGTCATGACAACAAAACTTACTGCAATTACACAAAACAGACTGCAATTACAAGGACACATGCTTGTAGAGAGGTGAGTACTAACTTGTGCTTGAGAACAAATTTCACGTTCTTGTAAGCGAAGGCCACCAAGTATGTGCTGACGAGAGTCATAACACCGTAGAGAACAGCAGACTGCACAAGGTCCATGTGCCAGATCCTCCAGAATAACCCTAATGCAGACACAAAAAAACAGTAAATCAGAATGATTGACTTGAAGAGATTGGATGATGGATGATGGACGACAGGAGAAACGTTCGCTGCCTACCTGGTTGCTATTAATCAATGACTGCTGCTACTGTCTAAGTAGCAGCAACGGTAGGCTACTATACTGAGTAGCCATGCCACTTCAATATATACATCAATATACTCATTGTTTAATGGTTACATGTGAAGAAAGCGTGATTTATTGTTAAAATGACAAGAGGAGAACTTAATAATATCAGTAAGTTACCTATCCCCACAAAAGCTAATACACTCTCAGCTACACTGACGCCAGCTAGCTAGCTAAATGTAGAAAGTTAGGATGATAGTTACAGACATTGTAACAAAAAAGACGGAAGAGCTCATTTCACATTCAGTGAGGCAATGTAAACGTCCTTTAAGTGGACACGTTCCACTCATAAACACGATTTTCTAAGGTAGTCTGGTCTGGTAAATAAGATGCAACAGCACCAAAGGTATGCCAATGCTAATGTCAGGATAGCGTCGGCAGTACTTACAAATAGGAATAGCGGAAACAATCAGGGCATTGCCGTAGAAAAGAGCTGTCGATTTGGCAGAGAGATTTCTGCTAAAATCTTGAAGCAGAAGATCCTCCTCGGACTGCTGTTTGTTGGTGCCTTTGGGTGCCATGGCTCGCAACTTCAACTAGTAGCCAACTTAGTTTTCGGTGCCGAACAGCAAAGAGACTGACACGTACGTTCCCAGATTGTATGAATCGCTAACGCCGCGTCAGCACAAACACGGAAGTCGTCAGCATCACCGGAAATTACTCCACTGACAAGACTGCAGCGTTCCTAAACGTATACTGCCATCTAGTGTAGTAGATTTAAACTCGGATCTTGTCCACTTGCTCATAGATCTGCAATTGAATCATGAATGTTATTGCCTTTAACAAATAAATAGTATGAAAGGCTGAAAATAAAACAAAAACGTAGACTATGTCAATAAATCAAGGAACTATATATTATTTTAAGAATTCACTGTATTTATATCATTATGCTTTGATTGCATTGCATTGTTGAATTTGCATGCGTAGGCTACATTTAGGCTCCATCTACAGGCAATATAGGCTAATATGAAAACAGACTGAAGTCAGTACTTGTTCAAGACAACACTATGATCAATCATCTAGGCCTACTGAGCAACTCCAACAATAATACAAAAGAATAAATGGAGAATGGCATATTTCAGCTGTAAACATACAGTAGGCTATATGACAAATATAGGCTAATCATACTGGAACATGCAGCATCAAAATAGTGTCAATCTCACTGGAACACATTTAGCCTGACGTCAGGTTAAGTTCGGGCTGGCTTTCCAGCCACACTAGGAAAAGGGACAACATTTAAGTCTTAATAAATAACTAATCAGCTTTGTATTTCAGCATCAAACATGAATAAAAATGCATCTGCAAATGCATATTTCACAGTGGAATGTAGGCTATTTAACTGTATAAAATGTAAATGAACTATAAAAGTGATGAGCAAAATTATAGCAGATACAGTAGAATTTATATTAAATACATGGATGACTCCATGGATAAATACATGGATGAATACATGGATAATCCGTTTGAATGTAACTTTTCCCATGAGGTTCACATTCCATGCTATGATATGCCGCTGGTGAGTGTGGCAGGGTCTCTCTACTACCTAGCATGGCAAATCTGTGCCATGAGAAGTCATCCCTTGACATTGCATGTGTTCCATACAGGGAAAAAGGCCAGAGGACTTCAAGCCTCCCAGGCAGCTTTTTGCCACTGCATACCAAATGAGAAATACAAATACTGCTGAGATGAGATAGCGTGATGAACCCTCCAAATGGTTAGCGCTTAAGCATTAAATATGCACTCCGGCAAAGGAAATGTGGTCATTCTGCCAAGGCCTGCCAAAACAATATAAAGTTGTATCTCTCTCTCTCTCTCTCTCTCTCTCTCTCTCTCTCTCTCTCTCTCTCTCTCTCTCTCTCTCTGTCTCTCTCTCTCTGTCTCTCTCTCTCTGTCTCTCTCTCTCTCTCTCTCTCTCTCAGTTCTGTTCAGTTCTATTACATCTGAACAATAGTGGTTTGAGGCAGACACACAAGCCACAGAAATCATAAAATGGAATGAGTTATCCTCCAAGTGAACTGTGGATACACATTTTTATCAGAGAGTTCAGATTTACCCACACACTATAGTGCATGACCTACTAAACTGCATATTTAGTTTAAGATGAACAGTCAAACCTCTCCTCTCATTTTCCTCTCAGTTGTTTTGTTCCTTTGGTGGGTCTCCTTAAAAGCAACCTTTATTCCTCTGCACACAGCATTTTTGTCTTCTTTTTCTGAGGATCCTCTGCATGAGGGGGAACAGGATGCCTGATAAATGATTAAACAGGAGGGAGCAGACGCACAACCTTTGCATGCATGGAGAGAAAGGCTAAGGAGAGGTAACATTTGTCTGACTGACTTCCTCGATTTGTTCACTGTCTGCAGCACCATAATGACATAGCCCCTTCACAGTGGGACCTCAAGGAGGGTAAAGGGCAATAACCGGTAAGTCAAGCCTGTCCCCTGGTGATGGGATGTTCATGTATCAAAACTGATGGCGTTTTTTTTACCAACATCAGCCAAGGCTGTATGTTGGATGGATTTTATTCATGATTAATTACTGTAAATGTATCCAACGGCATAATGCATGTTGCTTTGATTATACTGTAAAAAAAAATAATAATGAGCGGTTTAAAGGTGCTGTTGTGATTTTACACAGTTTCTAAGTTAAAACATACAACAAATACAAAAAACATCTCCTCAACATCCACTAGCTACCTGTCCCCTAAAAACACTGTAAAAAATGTGGTTCCAGTCTCCATATACAGCAACAAAAACAGTCTGGTGCAGCCTGGGCCATGAAATATACAAACCTCTGCAGCCATTCACAGATGAGATACACGTTCAGGAGCGTTTCATATTGTACGGGAAGGAGGGGCGAGCAGCCGAGCAACAGCAGTGACGTTACCCAACATCGCTTAGAGCACCTTTAAGGACTTTTAACTGTCAAGCTGACTCAAAAAGAAAAGAAATGAAATATCACATTATACAGGAGGAGGGTGAGAGAACAACTTGACCAGATCAAGAAGTTCCCTTGGGTTCTTTTTGGAGGGGGAGGGAGGCTGTGGGCTGACGTATGAGAGGACATGGACCAGGGAGGCACAGCACAGACAGATGCTGTCTCTGTTTGACGTTTGCGGTCTGGGGTGGTGGACATGCAGAGTTCAGAGAACCTGTGCGATCACACCCACTCACCCTGGTGACATTGGACTTGTCATCTCTCACTTTTAGACTGTGAAAGCCACAAAGAGCAAAGCATGTCTTATCTAGATCTGATTGGGTGTATGGTTGCATGCCTGTGCATGAAATGTTTTATTGCTCTTTTCAGATCCAGTAGGGCAGGTCTAGTTTGGCTGCAATTTTAGTGATGAATAGTCCTTTTCCTCCTTGTTTGCATGTGTGTGGAAATTTGTCTTTCTCTCTATCCCTCTCTCTGTATCTGAGCATTTGAACATGAGTGTTTGTAGTGAAATCAATGAGTGACGTTGTTTTGAGCATGCATCTGAATAGGTGTGTGTGTGTGTGTGTGTGTGAGTGGGTGCGTGCGTGTTCACGCGCAAAATAGACACTTTTATGAATATTCTAATTGTTTGACATTTCTGTTCTCCTTCAGTCCATGTGTGCAATTTTCTTTGATCAGCAGCTGTGTGAATCATGCACTTTGATGGGAGGCAGTTCAGGGTGAAATATCAAGTTTCCCCGTGACAGTGTGTGTGTGTGTGTGTGTGTGTGTGTGTGTCTGTGTGTGTGTGACAGGGAAAGCTTGATATGCAGCAATTTTTGTGCACACTGATATGATACAGACGTTATGCACCCCATTGGGCTTTGTGAGAGAAAATGAGAATCAATCATTCACACAACACGTTCATGCGAAATATACAAAAATGTGGAATAAACTGGTGTTCAGTGACTTGAAGATCCAGCACAGTACAAGGAAGAGACAGAACAAACTGTCCTTTAGTGAGCACAGTGGTTTCGCCAACTATGCCTTGCTCTGCATCATTCTGGTTTTTACAAGGCTATCCACACAAGAGGAGTAATTTTTGCTGTTCCTTCATCTCTACATTGCTGTGTTGGGTAGCACACCAATATTCCCCAAAATGCATCGCAGATGCTCTTTTGTCCTCTGAGGTGATACACTATGTCCTGTCAGAAACCAAAGCCTTGCTTGACCGCACATTCTTGGCCTATGGGGAGACACATGACCTGCCAAGTCAACATGGAAAACAAAACACAAAGTCATAAAAACACACCTAAGATTGTGACATTTAGGCAGAGGAGAAAGGGTTATTTCTCTGTCTGCTTTGTAAAAGGTCACTGTGTGTTTTGGAGTGTGTGAAGAACACGGGAGATGGAAAAACAAACTTGGTGTGATCACTCAGAAAGCAAAAACAGCACAGCAGGAAATCCCACAGAAAAAGGCCGAGGCAAGGGGGGAGACATAGCAGACCTTTTCAAGCCAAATTTGCTTGAACTCATCTTTCATGCTGCCGAGGGGGCAGGATAACTGTGTGTGTGTGTGTGTGTGTGTGTGTGTGTGTGTGTGTGTGTGTGTGTGAGAGAGAGAGAGAGAGTGTGTGTGTGTGTGTGTGTGTGTGTGTGTGTGTGAGCTTGCACTGGCGGAGGGGGTGGGTAAAGAGAGCACTAGGTAGAGAGAGACCAGACGAGAAGGTTTTGATGATGGCCTAACATTTAGCCCTTCCAAAAATAAAGCTACGCACGAAACGTTTTCTGCTGAGAACACTCATACAGGAGGGAATAAGTGTGCTATTCGTGAGTGTAAGCGTGAGTGGGCCCTCATTCACCTCCCACGGAGTAGATACCACACAAGATGTGGTAACTACCACACACACACACACACACACACTTACAAACAGACATACACACGAACAAATAGACACGCACACAGAATTTCCAGGATAACCACATGACTACACGGTCTGCGTGGAAAAACAGCTGGTAGGATAAGACAGTGTAAATATGCAGTAAAAGAGCTGGAGACTTTTCTTATTTGAGATCGTTACTGGTAGTCCTGCTCCATGGTACTGAGGAAGGGCATGAAGTGGACTTGACATGTTAGCAGCACATGCATGAACATGACCCAAATTGGACACAGTGAACTTTATTGTATAGGTCTGTGACTATGATGCACACAGTGGTAGGTTTACGTGAGCCGCTTTGACTCTGCAGATGAGCCATGGAAAGACAGGCACTGAGTAAGTGATGAGTGACACAGCAAGAGTGGGCGTCGAGGGAGGCCATTGCCGGAACAGTATGTGCAAGACTGAGAGAGGTGGGAGGCCATCAGAAAAGCCCTCTTGGATATAGATCACTCTTTTCAGCCTTCAGACTATAACACAACCTAAGTTAGATGGAAAAGAGACAAAACAAAAGGTTCCCTGTTGCATTCTTCTGTTCTTCTTCTTATCCATTATGATGATGCCTAAATTGCATATGTGCTTCTTAAGATATCAGTATTGTGGGACACAAATATTTTAGCCTTCCTACTTACCTACACTCATTCTTTGACATTCTTTGATTTTTCCAAACAGATCCCACCATATCTGGATCATAGGAATCAAGACACCAATATCCTCATACATCACTTCATATTCATGACTGATGTGACAATAACATAGCTAGTCATTTAATTATCAAAGTGATATCGGGTCTTTTTTTCCTAGATGTTATGAGTGCGGCTTTGGTGGCACCAATTCCGTGCTTCCCACAGCTGTGATACATATCTGGGGAAGGGCCATCTGGGATGTCTGGAATATCAAATGGAGCATTTGGAAAACATATGGGGCTTGATGGGAATTCCGCTTCAATATAGGCATGTGTCAGACACGCATATAGGCTAAAGGAGGAACAGAGGGAGGAAAGAGAAGGCTTGCCACCATTGTTTGGATTCTGTGGTCACAGACTGAAACAATTTTGACATATTATTTTGAGGAGACCAAAATGTAACAATTTTTTTTTCCACTCAGGAGTAGTTTCATACCTTTCCATAGATAGAGTTTCAGATTGTATCAAGGTAATAAGGTTATAATTTAGAATAGATGCAAATGATGTAACCTTTTCAAAACACCATTTAACAGAAATGTTTTATTAAGAACAAATTCTAGAAGGACTCACTTGAAACAATAACACCAACAACCAAATCATCAGCATTATCA
Organism: Sardina pilchardus; assembly: GCF_963854185.1. Lineage (NCBI taxonomy): Eukaryota > Metazoa > Chordata > Actinopteri > Clupeiformes > Clupeidae > Sardina > Sardina pilchardus. The sequence continues at coordinate 5,835,859 of NC_085006.1, forward strand.
AAGCCGCCCAAACTACATTTTCAGGATATTCACGCATAAACTCTCAAAACCAACTTTGATATTTTATAGCAACCCATTATTTTTCCAAGTAATGGTGGACTTTGAAGTTAATTATATCTCACCTCCAGACAGCATTTGAGAAATCTCACAGACAGAATTTGTGATGGTGGGTCTAACTGTCTTCTTGCCTATTTTCTGACACCAAGGAGTTGGGAAGTAAGTAACCCCTTACAAAAAAAGTCCTATAGTGATATAGTAGAATAATAGGCTACTATTCTGTAATACCTCTACAGCCTTGTCCTGTGTTATAGCCTACCTCTATATCTATGTCCCAAACTATGATGCTGACTGTAGGCCAAGATGCTGTCACAGTTAAGAGTGTGAGATTGCGACCGGTGGCCATGGGGGGATATGTGTTGTTTTGAGTGCGTGTGTGTATACCGGTGTGTCAAGTTGATAAGTGAGCGCGCATGTTTCCAAGTGCATAGGTTTCTCCTGTGAGCGTGCTAGCATGGATGCGTGCAGGGAGAAGGGAATGAGATAACGTGTTGAATACGAAGAATGATGTGTGTGTGTGTGTGTGTGTGTGTGTGGGGGGGGGGGGGGGGGGGGGGTGCTTGGCCTTGTGCAAACGAGGTGCCCTCCGTCATATGGTTTGGTGGTAAGGAGATGTGAAAGGCTTCCGAGGAACTGTTTAAGCGCGTGAGAGCTGAAGCCTTGAAGAAGCCTGCGTGAGAGCGGTGCGCGCTAGTGTGTCTTCACTGCAATGTTTAGCAGTGGCTCCACAGCTGCAAACCGTGAGTAGAAATCTCTGGAGACCGAAAACAACTGAAGGACATGCCTTGCTAGTGGCACGAAGATCATAAAAAAGCGGGATAGTGTGTCGGACTGACCGCCCGAAGCTTATCGGAGAGCAAGAGTCCTCACACATCACCACACCATAACACCTCGCGGCCATTAAGACTTGATTAGAATTTTTCATGAACTACATTACACAACCTGGACAACTATACAAATATGGCTTATCACACGGATTGATTATTTTGGCCAGATGTTGGAAACATCCAGGATTAATGCCGTAGACCTACTGAAACCGATCACATAGCCATAGCCTACATTTCTATGTTTCTTTCTCAATGGTCATCATCAGGCTAGACTCTAGGAACTTAGCATGTATCAAAACACTAGCCGCTGTCATTACATATTTTATTGGTTTCAATTGCTAACAGCAATTTCACATTAATGACTACATTAAAATTGTTGTATTTAAATAAAATTGACATTCATTTGAAGATCTGTCTTACAACCTGTCTGATTTCATTAGATTAATACTATCGCTTCACTTAGGGTCTAGGCTACGTGTAAATCCAGAAAAAAAACAGTTGCCAATCCGCCAACTTGAAATAATTTAAATAGCCCAGATGACGTTTTTTAAAAACATCTGTTTTTAATTTGCAACTCGTGCTTTCCAATAGGATAAATCAGGAATAATAATCCAATTAATCCAGAATACATTATTTCAAATAAATAGGAAAATACTTTACATTATTATCAAGCCTACTATTTCTTAAACCCACAGGTATACGATAAACATTGGTGGCAATCTATGATTGATTAGACATCACTTTCGTTTGCACTTATAGAAACTTAACACAATTAATGTTTGGAGAAGTACTACATGGCCTAATCTCTCACTTCTCTCACACACACACACACACACACACACACACACACACACACACACACACACACACAGCTGCACACCAGATGGGTCAGTATCTTAATTGGAAGAGGCATTCAGTCTATTGGGCCAAAGCGATGTATTGTACACTTTCTCACACGCTGGTTGTAGCGCAGGCGCAGCACATTTTTCCCATTACCACCTCCTTGGCTTTGAGCAGTCCAATCTCCTTCGCTTATCCTTCTAGCAGGAAATTGCTCCGTGCAACACTGAAGTCGCCTGCCTTCCTTTTGTCTTTCCTGGAGCTACTAGATGCCGGGAAATAATCTTACCCCTGATTCCTTGGGTCTCAAATGTTGCAAAGACAGTTGTCAACAAGATGATCATAGTGATCTGCTGGCGATCGGTTGAATTTCTCTACAGTGCCAGTAGGTGGAGTGATTGTTCATTTTTCTTCTGATGTCAACCAAATCTCATAAACGGAAATGAAAGTGGTTGTAATGGCAACCTCATCAGCGTGATTAGTACTTTTAAGCTATGTTTAATTCACAACGGACCTCCTTTAGCCTCTGCCTAAAAGTATGGCCTCCTCCTGTGGCCCAGAGCACAGAGGGAGGGCTCTGTTAGAGGGGTTTCGGCTGAAAGAGTCTCCCTTTGGTGTGTCACTAATGAGGAGCTTGTGTGTCACTTGAGCAGGCTGAGAGGTGTGTGAAAGAGCAGGCCTCCGTTCTCTCATGAGATCATTGTATCGGCTCTTTCAAATCAGCCACAGTGTGCACAGCCCAAGAGGCCTGGTGGCACCCAGAAAGGCTGTCATATTATACAGCACAAGCTACGTAGGTTTATCCAGATCTGTGGTTCAGGAGCTTGTAGAGCTTATTCCGTTATTGCCTGCTTCCGATTGTTGCTCTGTGTGTGTGTGTGTGTGTGTGTGTGTGTGTGTGTGTGTGTGTGTGTGTGTGTGTGTATGTTTACACCACAAATAGACAATGGGTCTCAGTCCACTTGGGGATGTTGGAGGCTTTTTGATAAAAAGAACAGGGAATATTATCTTGCATCTCTCTCCCTCTTACACACACATACACACACCCCTTACATTTTAGTGAATCAAGGACATTTTTGTCTGATTTAGCCTGATGCCCTTTGTCAGGAATTCTGCGGTGTTGGTACAAAGTGAATGTTTAATGTGGGTCAAGACTACAAGAGGAATTTTGATGATGTCCACCAAGAGTCTAGCAGAGCTCAAATCTAAAAGCTTATTTCCGTCTAAACAGATCCATGTGATTAGAAGAACCCATAAAAGCAAACAATGGTGTTGGCTGTCTGTAAATATTAGTACTGTATTTCAGTTTCCTAAAATAGTTCCTTAATGAAGTTCCTGATTTGACAGTTCCGTCACAGTCAGAAACATTTCTGTTTGTTTCTGTTTCTGATGCCCCCCCCCCCCCCCCCCCCAAAAAAAAAAAAAAAATGTTGATTCCTAGTACTAATAAGATCACCCTGTTTTTCTGCTCTGTGTTGTTGAATCTGTGTAAAAGCAAGTGTGTGTTTCTGCATGCTAAACTTCCCCTGATGCAAGCATGTTCATGTTGTGTTCCCCTTACGAGCAGCATAGCATAAGACAGGCATTTCTGAGAGTTGACGGGACACGGTTTCTCACAACTGCCATGTCACTGGAGCTCCAGTCACATGGGGTGAGACAGGGAGAGCAAAACAGAGAGTGAGAGAGATGGGGGGTGCAAAACAGAAAGCTAATGCAGTGCTGAAGATATGTTAATGTAGAGAAGAGAGAGGGTACACACAGACACCGTGGGGGAATGGGAAACCTGACATGTGCTAATGTTGTTTTAGTGGGAGCACAGCGAGAGAAATGAAAGTCAAAGATAGGTGACCAGTCACGACACACAAACAAACAAACAAGGGAAATGAAAGTGAGGCAGCTGGCTACTCTATCAGAAAGGAAAGTTAACGTCTGACCAACCACCCTGCGTTAGCGCCACATGGACCTTATCTAAAGGCTCCTTTCAGTGTTTGTCCTCCCCCAACATGGCCCTGGCTGAATCGGTTCCTTCATTTTCATCATTGATCTACAGGTTTTGTGGTGTCATGGAGAGTGCAAAAAGGTCATTAGTTCACAAGGAAGTCAGAAAAAGCCTTGGCTGACGTTAAACGTCACATACCTTTAACCTTGAAAATAGAAATAGTCAGTGGAAATAGTTAGAATAGACATAGACAGACTCACAACACTGGTATAACGCGACTGTAGAGTTGACTATGACGCTATAGGTACATTGGGGGTGACGAGGTGTGGGTGTCAACATCTTCATCTGGGAAGCCCTTATGTTTTGCTGCAAAAAAACGAGTAATCTCAGTCCCTACTGTCTGGTGGTGAGGCATCTGTGGCATTTCTGAAGCAGCAACCTGCTGGGCGGGTTTTCTGGAGGGTAATTAAAATTCCATCTCTCTCCTGCCACTGAAGACTACATGTTGGCTCTTGTCCACTCTTTCTCTCACATTCTCTCACACCACTCCTTTGGCCCTTATTTCTGTTCTGACATCCAGCATTAAGGCATGAGTTATGTATTTGTATTTCAAAGGAAAAGGCCAAATGAGATGACCAAATCACTTGGTTATAAATAAGAGAATACTCGAGAGGACTGTAGTGGACAAATCTAGGAATGAAAATGAGAATTATTTAAGGCTAGTAGCTAGTTGGCTAGCATCCCCCACATAAGGCCCTTGGTAGGCTGCTCTTGAGAAGAGTGACTGTTCTGACTTTGATCAGCAGGTTGTGAATGCACATGGGGCACCCTGGTTAGATGAGAGGAGGGTAAGAGTGGGGCATTGTTCCCAACATCCTGTCCTCTGAGCCCAGAGAGAGGGCTGAGCCATAATGTGGGCCTCTTTGTTTTGGTCACCCCCCACCAGCTAGCCTTCACCTTCATCCCCTTCTTCTTTACCCTTTCAAACCCCTACAGACACGCACATTCATTTCAACCAAAATCCAACCCCTCCTCCAACTCTCTTGAGTTATAACTCTGGTATTAATGGAGTTCTGTGAAGACCAGGTCACAATAGGATATAACAAAATGTAAACATAAAATGTATAACATATTTGAATGATTTCTTGTAAACAAACATCAATCCCTTATAGCTTTGATGTTAATTCAAACACACATTTAGTCATGCTTAGATAGATAAATGTACAATAATTTGGATGATCTACAAAATGTCATCAATGTCATTGATGCCTATAACATTATACCATAGTAATAGGGACTGTGGGTTCAATTTTACACATTTACATAAAAGCACTGTGATATAACCTTATTCTATCTTACATCAATAAGCTATTAGAGTTTGTGTGTTCTAAGCACAAATATTGATGCGGCTGTTCACAACAGGCTACTTGTGGGGCTTTATATTTATTGGCAGTACCTACCCATGCCGCTGTCAATTAGAGAGGGAATAGATAGGTTTCATTTTAGAGACAGTTTCGAAACATGCCGAAACACGAACAATGCAAACTACGCACTCGGGTTTAGAAAGAATGTTTGAGACGCATGGATGTGCAAATAGACAATTATGTTTCACGTCACCGTCGTAAGCAGGTGCTCTATTATATCCCGGTAGCCTGGTATTGTGGACTGCGGTGATGGAAACCTTCGCCTAACCTAATTGGATTGGCGGCTGCACGGTTAATATACAATTTATGTGAGTGCCGTAAGCTGTGTGGCGTGTCGTTTGGCGTAAACAACGCTTGCATGTTACACCCTGAGCACGCATCGCATTATTAGTGCGCAGCAAATAACCTTTAGCCTCAATTCATCTTGCCAGCAGGTGTCATGCACTGGTAGCATTATGGCACCACATATGGTGCTCCTCATATGCTTATGCTCCATATATGCTGCATATATGTACCCTACTTGCCTACATCCTTTCTATAATTTCTAACATACACTGGACAATAATAGGCTATGCGCAACCTACTCTATAGCCAACTCGTGACGCATTTGGCCTACCCACCTCATTTCCTTTCTGTCTGTTAAACTGTCCCACTGGAAACTGCTGCCTATATTATCTTGACATGCAAACCGGCACGAAACTATCATAGTCATTTTATTACAGTGCCTGATTTCTGGTAACGGCAAACTAGTGAGGTGAGTCAGAGAAGAGAGGACGCCGGACCACTTCCTGGTTTTTTTTCTTCTCGTGTCTCCTGCCAAGGCCCGCCCCTAGACCGGAGCCGTCGCGACGAGAGCCGACGGCTCTAGTGCACTAGCACAGAGAGTACTGCAACAGCTGCGTGTCGGTGCAGCCTTGGTCTGTGGATGAGCGCTTTGTCACGCACTGCCCTGTCCTGTGTGCAAGTTGACGCGGATTTCCCGGCACTCGAAATACCCATGGTGAGACGGGACTGCCGCTTCGACGATATAATCAAGGGGGAAAGGAGACGTTTACCATTGTACAGGTATGATCTGGGATTCGTTATTTACGATGTTTCCATTTTATCTGCCGATTATTGCTCCCGGTCGCCTTGCGGAAACCCCAATCCTCGGAGATATGGGAAAATGTGCACATTAACCTGGACAATTTGTCATGCCGAAGAAAGAGGTTATGTTCATTATCCTACTGTAATTTCACTGCCTTGCAAAAATACCCACGATTGTCACTATCACAAGGCTCTTTGTGTAGAGCCGCAGTGCCGGGCGGGCGCAGAGTAGGGATCGCTTTAACAGAAACGGTACGTGCGAACTTGCTCGAGCAGCGAATTGTAACTGGCACGTACGCTGGCGACTCAATGTATCTGATCAAACTCATCAAAATTACTCATTTGGGAACGTTTTGTTACATTTCCACAGTGATTGTATCGCATCGTTTTGGGTAGGGTTGTGACATCACTTTAGTAAAAAGATGGGAAAGAGATAACGAAAGTTTCTACAGCAGACGCCTTTGTTTGCTTCAAGTTTCAGTTGCCCTAACTGAAGGGCAACCCCAACCGTAACCCATAACTCGTATTTGGATAATCTGAAATAGATATATGCTTTCAATCGACTAGTGGCACCAGCTCACGCTCTGCGGATAGTATCCAGATTTCGATCAGCAAATAAATGCCAACTCGCGAGTGTTGATTATTTGCTAATGTGAATACCATGGCCACGAAGGAATAGACTCTGTTGCGGAGTTATAACCCTCTCAACATACAACTTGTGTAGCTTAGCATTAAACAACTGTATCTCTCTTTGTTCTTTATTAGGTTTCTGGACAACGCTTGAGCCGTTGACATGGAGAAAACACTGCACATTCTAGCGAAACCAGCAGACACTACTGATAAAGTTATGGAGCCCACACTGAATCTGACCATGGGTGACGCTGAGTTTACAGAACAACAAATGGTACTGGCGGACAAGATACCATTAGTGAAACCTTGTTTTAAGAAGAAGCCGATTAAATTGGACGCGAATTGCCTTCGGACTCTAGGGGATCCCATTTTAACTACATTACTGAGCGCGGACACACTTGTAGCCGGAGATGGGGTGTTTGTTCCCAGGAATCCAACGAGGACGCAGAGGAATCTATGTACCGCTGCGGTGGTAAAGCAAACAAGGGTCAGTCAGGTGTGCTTGAAGGACGAGAGTACCGTTTCTGGACTGATGGGCAACACAGCAGACACGGAAATGGCGGACACATCAGCCGATGTTCGGGAAGGGGGGCAGAAGGTGACTGATATTCAGCGGGTGACAATGGACACTAATGAGCACGGCTTCCCGCCCCAGGCGCGCGACGTGACGGCGCCCACCACCGTTACCCCATGTGAGGGGCAAAAGATGAATGACATCTATACCTCGGAGTCCTTGCAGGGTGCAAATTGCCTCGCCATCAAAGACAGCTCGCTGCAGAGCGAGATCTTTCTGGATAAAAGCGAAGAAGCCTCTTTGGATTTAGTCTTTGAACTCCTGACCCAGCTGCAGTACCACACACATCAAGGCGACGGGGTATCGATTTGCGTGGATTTCCTCCAGGGAGTCTGTGTCTATGGCAGCGACTGTGCACACCACCACACCGTGCTACCCTACCACTGGCAAATTTGCAGAGCCGATACGAAAATTTGGCAAAGCATATCAGATGATTCGCAAGAACAGCTGGAAAGGCTGTATTGCAATCCGGACAATGAACAAGTCAGAATGAAGTTTCTGTGAGTTCCTCTTATTTTTCTCTCATCCACACTGTAATCAAGGTTATTTGAGTATTTGTGTTTTCGGTTTTGTTGGTTAATGAGTTCATCATAATCATTCTGTCTGTCAGTGAACCAGTATTTCGAGAAGTGCGTAATTGCTTTGTAGTGGTTATGCTTTCCATGCCGCTAAACGTACTCTGACCTTAGCTTGTTATAGCACAGCTGTTAGTTCCTCTTCAATATGTGTCATGTTATGCCCGTTGATGACTGGCATAACATGAGGAAGTGTATTGTCGGCTGGAAGCTGTAAACTTGCATGACCCGAAGCTGCCCGGTGTGGTCACTGACACACACGCTCACACGCACGGTCACACGCACACATTTGCTCGCTCGCTCTCTCTCTCTCTCTCCTCTCGGTCTCTCTATCTGTGTGTGTGTGTGTGTGTGTGTGTGTGTGTGTGTGTGTGTGTGTGTTTGTTTGTCGTTCTCTCTCTGTCACACACACAAACACATGTGAGGTGCGCAATCGCACGCACTCCACCACAAAGTGAAGCTCACAGGCATGCACACTTTTTTTTACAGTTACATATATATACACAGCGTCAAACATATGCTGAACATGCTCTCAATGTCTGTCACTGAATGAGTAGAACATTGCATCTAGCTTTGCCACTGGCCGTGCCTCCTTGAATGATGTCATCAGCACAGGTCAGCCAGACAGCTCACATCTTGAGTCACACCATTTGTCAGAGTGAACAATGTCAGGTGATGCAACCTGCTATTTGTTTAAGCAAAAGGGGCTTTTTGTTTGCGAAAGTCTTTTAGACTAGACCTGTATGCAAAGGCAGGTTTCCAAAAGGAAGTGGTTTGATCATGACAAAGCAAGAAGCTCCCTGCTCTGATTTTAATATTCACTGTGACAAAGGCTTCCCAGTCAGCTGGTGGACAGTGTGTCACGGAGCTCAGAGCACTCTGACACGCACTCATGTTTAGGAACATCCTGCATCTCTGTGGCTAAACATTGTGAAGGCCCACGGTGAAGGTCTATGATAGGCATTAGATCCTTGCCAGGAAATTGCTTAATTACATTGCTGTTGCAAGTCTCTCTTTGAATACAAACATACACAAACAAACAAAAGCACAGATTAAGAAAAGTTGTTTCATTTTGTTGTCATAGCAGTGATCTGCCAGATGTTTACCCGAGTAAGCTTTGCGTTCACATAGCAACGGGCCATAGTTTTCTCTTGCTCTCGTCTCTTACACACTGGACGTGTGTGTGTGTG